>NW_028327173.1:146543598-146844491 GCF_987537825.1 Furipterus horrens
TATTTTTCAATTTCAGTACATTCAGTATTATTTTGTATTAGTTTCAACACAGTGATTAGATAATCATATACTTTACAAAGTCTTTGCTCCCCATAGTATTTCCAGTACCCACCTGGCACTATACATAATTATTACAATATTACTGACTATATTTATTATGCTGTACTTTACTTCCCCATGACTGTTTTATAACTACCAATTTGTACTTTTTAATCCCTTTGTCTTTTTCACCCAGTCCCCCAATCCAATTCCCACTAGCAATTATCAGTCTGTTCTTTGTATCTATGAGTTTGTTTCTGTTTTATTTGTTCTTTTATGATTTTTTTAGATTCCACATATAAGTGAAATAACATGGTAATTGTCTTTTTATGACTGAATTATTTCACTCAGCATAATACCCTCTTAAGTTCATCCATGTTGTCGCAAATAGTAAGATTTCAATTTTTTTAATGGCCAAGTATTTCATCGTGTATATATACCACTACTTCTTTATCCACTCGTCTATTAATGGGTTGCTTCCATATCATAGCTATTGTAAGTAATGCTTCAGTGACCACATGGGTGCATATATTCTTTTGATTTAGTGTTTTGGGTTTCTTTGGATGTATTCCTAGAAGTGGGACCACTGGGTCATAAGGCAATTCCATTACTGCTTTCCACAGGGGCTGCACCAGTCTGCATTCCCACCAACAGTGCATAAGGGTTCCCTTTCTCCACATCCTCACCAGCACTTGTTTCATGATTTATTGATGATAGCGATTCTGACTGGTATGAGGTGATATATCATTGTGGTTTTTGTTTGTTTGGTCGGTTGGTTTTCAATTAATTTTATTTTTCAAGAGCAAGGGTCAGCATGCTTTTTCTGTAAAGGGTCAGAGAGTACATTGCCCTATTTTAAACATACCATAATTCCATGCCTGAATCACATAGGTCACACTTTCAGAAATATTGTGGGGAAAATCAACAAAATTTTATGACTAAGTAGAAATGAGTCCAACACCTTGTTTTCATGAAATGACTACCCTGGAATTAAAGACACAGAGAAAATAATTCACAGCTTTTTCTAGTAACATGTTCCATTGGGTCATATTTCTTTGTCTCCTCATTTTGGCAGCCTCCTTGTGTTTATTCCTATGTATGAGGTAGAGCTGCTTTGACTCCCTGTCTTAGTAGCATGGCCTATTGTAGAAAAGCACACTGGTAAGGTGGATGGGGCAGAGCCTTAGGTAATTGCCAGGGTGGGGCACCCTGTGTGACCCAGGTTGATGGAGTCTCAGATATGGTGTCACCACTCTGTGGTCTGTGTAAGAGAAGGCTCAGAAAAGGGACAATGGCTACTGCCTGGCCTCTGGAGTTTTGTCCAGGAGGAAGGTGCCCCCAGCACTCACCCTGATGCCAAACACTTCAGTTTCTCCCTAAATGCCACTGGTGCCCTTCCAGCTGCTTCCCTGGTGCTGGAGCCCTGATGGAGTGAGTCTATATAAGTCCTAAGTCTGTTACAGGCCCTTTAAGAGGAAACACCTAAGAGCCTAGTTTCTTCTGCTGCCCAACCCCCACTGGTTTTTAGAGCCAGAAGTTATGGGGAATTATCTTCCTGGCACTAGAACCCTGGGCTGGGTGGTCTGGTGTGGGACTGGGATCCCTCATTCCTGAGGTATATCTCCTGATTTTATCTACCACACATGGGTGTGGGACTGCCCATTCTGTGTCTTTGTGCTTCGGTGTCTCTGCCCCGCCTACCCATCTGGATGAATGTGACTTCTTTAATTCCTTGGTTGTTGAACTTCCATACGGCTCAATTTTCTGATGACTCTGGGTGATAGTTGTTTTGTAGTTTAGTTGAATTTTTGCTGTGGTTGTGTGGGGAGGCAAGTCATGTCTACCTATGCCTCCATCTTGATCAGAAGTGTTCCTATTCTTACTACTTTTAATAAGACAGAAAAATCTTGATGCAAGCATCTCTCCCCCTTCCCCTATTTTTTATTTATGTTATTATTTTTAACCTGCCTGTGGTCCAAGAAACCATTTTCTAGCCTGGAGTGATAGGCATTTACTAATGACCTTTCCAGCAGGGCTGGCATATATGAGTGGCTTTTTCCAGCTCACTCGCAGACTCACTGACTTGGGGTGGCTCTTAACAGCCCACTTCTACCTGAGAGTCTTTGTATTTAACTGAATTCTTTAGTGACAGTGATCTATGGAATAAAGAATGCTGTTTGGGATAGGAATGCACACACATGTTTTCAGCTATTTTATATTCAGGCCTGCTGTGACTCAGCTTGCAAGTTCACAGTTATAAAGTCATTTTTCATTTCTTGGGGGAAAATGTCTCAGGGAAAGTAAGAAAGCAAGAATATCCAAACCTGTTTTTTAAAATAAGTGATATATGGAATAAGTTTCCAAAATGATTTAGATTTTTCTAAATAGTGGTCATGAAATGACAACCATTAAGCTCCACTAAATGAATCTAAAATAAAATATGTTTCTTCCTTTGGTAAAGTACATAAATTGCCTCTTTATTGTCATTGTACTTGTCAACCTTCACTGAGCATATTTCTAAAATAACTTTGTACTATAGTTTTTTCACTGGAGTTTTAAAGAAAAAATAAAATTTCTCTAATGAAGACAGTTTCTTTCCACAATTGATTTAATCATTAAAACAATTCATTTTAGGTTGTAGTCATAATATTAAGCCATATTCAGATTTTGCCTTTGGAAAAATCCTGTGGCAGTATAATTAATTCTTTGCACCTGAGCTCAGAAATGTGGCAGGATAATGGCACCATATTAGGCATTGGCAGAGCAGAGCTCAGTTATAAAGTGGGAAGAGAACATTTTTTTAAAAGGTCCAATATATAAAGTGACTGCTATTTGAGTATTAACAGTGATTATATATATAAGAAAATATTTAAAAGACAAATTAGACAAGAGTGAAATCATAAGAATTTTTTTCTTCTTATAGATTTCAAACCTGAAATCATTAGAGAACATTAAAACTTAGTTCTTAAGTATTGAAAATAATTCTAGAAAATATCTGACCACACAAATACTAACTAGGTCTATTCCAGATGATGTTTCTATATGAAGCTTCCAACCTGCATTAATTTGAGCATGTCCAAATCCTGAGATACCAAAAAAAAAAAAACGTAAGTGCCAAAAAAAAAAGGATGGAGAACCAGAAGAACAACATAGCCTGTTTTCTGATCAGAAACAAGCCTGCCCACCACCCATGAGAGAGCAGATAATGCTTTGTCAGTCTCAGGTTTGCCTGAATTTATTCTGGGACTTCTGGATATATCTGAAGAAAATTTAGATTATAAACTTCTTAACTTTTATAAGAAACAGTGGATGTTACCTAAAACAAGTAGGAACATCAAGTCTGGCCTTTATTTCTGGATTTGCTTGCAACCTGCTACATACTTTACAAAAGTGCTTCCATACTTTACTCTTCAACAAAGTCTTTCATAAACAAGTTATTTAAGCTGGATCTAATCTTCAAAAATCAATGTCACATTTTTCAATCTTCTAGTTTAGCTCTGGTGTGATAGGAAAATTCTGCAAAGCTAGGGAAGTGTGGTGGCAACCATAAATTAAAGTCTGAAGCAGCATAATGTAACTACATGGTTTCCAAGTCTACAAAGGATCTAACGTCATGAAGTCTGAGAAGCAAACCTTGGTGACAGTAATTTTCCTCAGCTGAAAATCTTTATCAACTAAAATAGTCTGTGAGACATCCTATTACATCTTTAGATTTCTCATCAGGCTTTTAGTGCTTTAAAAACTCAATCTCTGAAATTTTCCGAATACACTTGACCCCACAGATTGCACCTCCCTCCTGGAATTTCATGCTCATCACAAGCAAATGCGAGTGAGTATCCAAAACACTGCCCCTCACTACAGGAAAGTGCATTAACCTCCAGCCACCTGGCTGAGCATTATTCTACATCCCTATCAGTTAGACTTGAGGATTTCAAACAGCTGTTCATGAGGTGATTAATGACTGGAAATGCACAGGTCTTCTGTTTCCCCAGGGACAGGTCACCCCGGACCCTCTGTTGTTGCCACCAGTCAAGATGTCCTGCTGAACCAACACACTGTGCATCCTCTTTCTAACAAGCATTCATTTATCAGTCAAATCTGGCAAAATAATTCTTTTCAGATGTGCATCTGAGACACAAACAAGAAGAGAGACCTTTCTTTGAATTGCCATAACTTGCTTTATGGCCTCCAAGAACTCAACTGACCTTCAGCAAAGTCATTTCAAAATCAGAAGTTGAAAAGGAGTATTTGCACTAGAACTGAAAATCAATATAAATAAGCAATGTTCAGAAACAGTATGGAAGGCTGTATGATTTAGAAGCAAGTACTGAAAAAATGAACTTAGCAGAGATGACTTTTTTGCACATGTAACTAAAGCTAAAACTATTTTATAGTTAGTTTCAATTTGGGAAAACCTTTTTCAAGATCTGCTGCCCTCAAAAGTTGAGAAAATAAAATTATTTAATTCAAGTTTTCCAATTGCTCATGTAAAATGGTATAATTCCAATTCTCATCCAGATATCAGTGAGCTGCACAATTACCAAGCAGTTATATCCAAAAGAAGCTTTTCAGAACAAAGCTGTTGTTAGGAAGCATGAGAACAAAAGCCCTATAGATACATAATTCGGGCCTTATTCAACACTGAACATGTGGCTTTGTCTCCTGGCAAGTGGGGCTCAGGTGTCCACCCCTCCCCCTGCTCTGAGCACACCACACCTTTGCCCTTTCCACACCTTCTCACACCACCCCATGACTCCAACGGTGTGCTACTCTGGTGTTTTCTAACAGTCTCAGGCCATGGGGCAATAATTTATGGTTAAAATTTCAAAACAGTCATTCAAAAAATATATTGCTTAAAGGCTGAAAACATATCAAGAATGGAAGAGGAGACATATTTTTTAAATAAGACTTCTTTTTTAATTTTTAATTTCAAAAAATGCATGATTAAATGTTCTAACAATATCTGCACTGAGCTATATGTTGGTTTAAAAACAAAAAACCTAAATGACAAATAAAGTCTGGAATCCAACAGTGAATTTATTATCACTATATTCTAGTAACTATGTTAGTACCTAGCATTAAATGTACACACGAGTCTGTATAAAATTATTACCAAAAAACAAAAGAAGCTTGGCATTGTACTGGCAGCCTGAAATTTCCTAGATAATTTTCATTTTAGTCCTTAACTTAATATAAAACATTTGCCATCTGTCCATAGAGTCCGAGGCTCTGTCTTATTCACTATAATATAGTGTTTTTGTAATTGTGTTTGCTGTAGATCTGTGGTTCTACAAATTAAATTATCATCTCAGAGGGTGAGACCTATGCATCAGAATGTTTGAAAAAGTCTCCAGGTGATTCTCATCTTCAGTGGCTAAGAACCACTGATGCAGACCAATGATCTCTAAGGCCCTACCTTCTTAAAAAAAAATTTAAATAAATTTTTAATAGGTACACAACAATTAAGAGCCCAGAAGAAGAAAATCCACAAACAGAAATATTAATCATGTAAATAAAATACTAATATCTGCATACAAATATAAAAGTGGATTGGAAAGTGTGGAATGTGGAATGTACTAGGTGTTTGGGGCCAATCAGGGAAGACTTCCTAGGAAAGACATTATAAGTTAAATTATAAGAGAGTCAATGAATCACAGAATAAATTGGCAGGCATTTCAAAGAAACCCCTTAAAATAATCTGAGTATTCAATTTATAATTATAAAGTGTCTTATCTTTATATTATGTTTAAAAAGGAATGCTATTTAAGACTGGGGATATTTTTATGAAAAGTTTTTTACCTGAGTTAATTTTTATAACTATTCTGAAAACAATTTCACCCCAAAGAGAACTGAAGTCTCTGTCGAGCATAAGAGTAAATAGAAGAGAACTAAGCAGAGCAAACAGACAAGAGCCAATAATCAATTGCAAAATGAAGACAAGCACACAGGCATTTGACTGAACGCTATTTTAGCCTTCTTTCTTTGAGAAAGGAAAGTATGCTAGGAGTCCTGAGAGCTTTCAGCAGCAATAAGACCCATAAAGAGAAATTACATGCCTATTTACATAAATAGTTCTGCAATACGAGGACACCAAAAACACTTAAGAAAGCCAGTGTCTAACCCACTCCAGGGACTCCAGCTGGTGGCTGTTTCCTGACAGAGTAATTTATCCTGAATTTCACACCCTGCAAGCATAATAAAGGACAAATACATCCTAGTAATAAAGACATAGGTTTCCAAATAATGCTACCTCAAGTTTCCCTTTCCAAGGACTTTTTTCTACCTATTATGGTAATAATTCACTATACCTTTATTCTTCAACTATCAAAGATGACTGTGATTGAATAGTGGACTTTATTTCTTTTATTTAAAAAGGTCTCCGGTTTTTCCTTTTACTTGGACAAATATGAAAACCAGTGCATGACCACTTTCCGCCCACAGAGGTTAGCAAGGCTCCTCGCTGTTCACTGTATTTTTGGTCTTTCTCATCTCTACCTGGCTCCATACCATTCTCAGGTCATTCTTGCCAAACATTACCTTGTGTGCCGTCCTCTGCCCAGGTACCAACAAGAGCTCCCTGAAGGATCAAGTCCTGAATACTCAGTGAGGCCCTCCATAATCTGCTGATTCTACCTCTTCAACTTTGTTTTCACCTCTCCCAACCTTTTCATTCCAATAAAGCTAATATCATGTTTCCACTCACACATTCATTCAAAAAACATTTACTGAGCACCAACGGAGTGCCAGGTCTGGTGCTCACTCCTGGCCCCACACTTCTGCTCATCCTATTCCTCTCTGTGTACTCAAACCTCACCCACAATTACAAGGCCAACTCAAATGCCTGGTGCTCCACAAAGCTCTCCTCAAATATACTGATCTACCATGTGGCTTCCTTATCCTCAGTAACCCTAAATCAG
This sequence comes from Furipterus horrens, assembly GCF_987537825.1. Taxonomy (NCBI): domain Eukaryota; kingdom Metazoa; phylum Chordata; class Mammalia; order Chiroptera; family Furipteridae; genus Furipterus; species Furipterus horrens. The sequence continues at coordinate 146,550,555 of NW_028327173.1, forward strand.
CATTTTTCAAGCTGGGTTCACAGAGCACTGTTCTAGAACACTTTCAGGCATTTCACTTCTCAAATAAAATTGGAAACTCTGATTTAACTATTTGTGTTTGTTTCTCTACTATAGGAATTCCCAGAGCATTTAAAAAGCTAACACCAGTAGTGAATTCCTAAGAGGGATGCACAGTAATCAGCATTTCACAAACTTACTTGGACATGGAGCATAGATTTTACAGTATGACTACTGATATCCCAGGGAAATCTTGTTTCGGGATGTTGTTCATTGTTACTGAAAATTGGTCCCACATGATTTACCCCTTAATTGCATGCTGGCTATTATGCTGTTTTTCCTCTGTCCTTTCTATACATCTCAATCTTTTTCAAATATCCAAAATATTAAGTCCTGGTTCCCTTATGACTAACAGCAAAGTGTTAGAGCAGAAAAATCTTTCAACCTTTGGTAAAAGTTTTCCACAATGCATTAATTTACTTCCATGCCACAGTAAGCAGTAGAATGAATGAATCTTCACTGACTGAGGCAGGGTAAAACAACAAAGAGACCTCACACAGACCACTCCCTTGGCCTCAGCATCCTCATATAAGTAATAAAGGTAACCTCCCAGTCTATCTTCCAGCATCTTGGTGCTAGATTCCTTAAATGAGTATTCACTTCGCAATCCTATAAAAGAGTGAAATGATAAGATATTAAACCAAAGTCACCATTCCCAGAACACTCTAAGAAATCTTTGTGTTTGTGTTTTGCTTTCTTATTATTCTAATACTAACTTGTTTTCTTATAATTTGCCTCCTTTGAATGAAAACAACTACTGTTAATTTCAGGTTCTCAAGATCTGGATTTGAGTTAACCAAGGTTTTACTAGACAGAAAATGGAATGCCTCAGCTATAAAGTAACAGCAACACACCTGCTCTTTGATTTGCAATATGCAGCTCTGGTAGTCAGGTGAGTCTCAGAGGGCATTGACCATGGAGAGAGAAACTCATTTAAAGGAGATGGTAGGTATGAACCTGTGAAAACAGTGGTGGCAGGTCTCCATGTCTAGTTCTTTTCAGAGTTTAGGGATTTCTAACTTACCAAATATTAAATTTCTCTTGCTTCAAGAGCTCATTTGAAACAAACCTTATGAATCTTGATATGAAGACTGTTGAAACTATCTCTAATCCATTATTCTAATGAATTTTTCAATATTAATATGGTTTTCTCACAATGTTTAATGCAAAACAATAAGCAACTCACATTTTCATAATTTTCTTTCAATCACCTATTAAAAAGCGATAAATATTTTATTTGAAGCTCTAATAAATGGAAAGTGCATTATTTCTCTCAAGAAGATTTAAGGTGTGTGACTTTGAGCAAGTTATACTTTAGTCTTCTCATCTGTAAAATGGAGATTCTAATAATACCTACCTTATAGGGATGTCATAGACACTAAAGAAAATAATATATTCAAAACACTGACACATCATTGTTCCTATTGCTATTGTTGTTGCTTTTTATGACTGTTGTTATTGTTTAATTGTCACTATTATTATTCTTTAAAAGGACGGTTAAAAGGATTCTATTAAACCTCTTCAAAGCCCTGGCTGCTGTGGCTCAGTGGATTGAGCGTCGGCCTGCGAACCAAGTTGTCACTGGTTCAGTTCCCCAGTCAGGGCACATGACTAGGTTGCACGTCAGGTCCCCAGTTGTGGGCGCGAGTGAGAGGCAACCACACAGTGATGTTTCTCTCCCTCTCTTTCTCCTTTCCCCTCTCTCTAAAAATAAACAAACAAATAAATAATTAAAAAAAAAAAACCTCTTCAGAAGATTACATCACTTTGATGTGAAAGCCAAAATCTTACTGCACTATTCTAAATCAACCTATAAAAATAATTATATACAAATTGGAAAAGCACAGGAAAGCTTTCTCATATGGTCTCTTTTACCTTTTATAGTTTCCCCAGCTCAACCAGTAAGCATCTTTCTCCCTGAATTCAATTAAATGTAGAAATTAATACAATTAAATGTAGAAAGGAGTAAAATGAAACTGGATGAAGCCAGATTGAAACAGCTTAATTCTCGACACACAGGTTAGAGGATGAATTAAGGAGTGAAAGGATGAGATGTTTCTCCTCCCCAGGCAGGGGACACAAATTCTACTCCCATAAATGTCAATAACCACCTGTGTGACTGTGAGCAAGTCGAGAAACAGCTAGACTACATGACCTCCATGGTTCCCTTCCAACTCAGAGTCAGCCTCAAAGGCCAAACTGCTGCTTTCTGAAAAGTCAAGTTTGAAGGGGACAATCAGTCTAAATATTATCATTTTAAAAAGAAGCCCAGTGCTATTCAAGAAGGAAGGATAATTTATTCTTGAGGAATATAATCTCAACACATTTACTTAAGACAACTATTTCCAATGCAGGTTAATATAAAGTGATGTTTGATTAAAAGTTCATTCTAAATGCTTGCTAACATTCAGAGTTAGTACTTTGTTAGTTATATATTTTGAACTTACATCTCTGTTTACACTTACATAGGACTAAGGGATGTTGAAATAAAAATTTTTTGTGAATTTTATTCACACTGTTAACAACATGAAAATTACATTACCTAAACCTTTCCTCCCATTTTTTTTTCCTCCCATTTTTTTCTTAACCTTGGATCCTACTTATCTAATTATGATTTCCTTCTACAGGATTGAATTTAAATAACTTCATAAAACAAAGAAAAACTGAACTTATCCATGATATTGTTCAAACACCCTTTTCTAAATCTTCAGCCCATTTCATTTGTTATAACATTCAGCAATTATTAACTAATGGAAGCTCCTTAAACAGACACTATACTCTTTTGGATCAGGTCAAACATAACTTATTAACAACAGGAGTCTAGCAAGCATTAACTGTATGTTGAGCTAGGTGTTTTCAGGGAACAAGGCTCCTTAGAGTTCCCACCCTCAGTGATCTACAATAATTTGAGTAACATGTATGATGTAGACTAAAAGTGAAATGGAGCTCAAAAAATTCCATTCTCTTTAACTTGATATGAAAACATGGAAGTGAAGTTTCTGGCCTCCAGAAGCTCACGTAGTCGAGGGTTATAAATTTTAAATTCTAGTTTATCAAGACTTGCACTTTTTCAATAATATACTTCCATTTCTCTGTGTATAGTGTATAGAATTTCCATTTTTCCAATTTTCCTACTCTCATTGCAAATTAAATCTGAATATATAAATTAATAATATATAATGTGTAAAATACTTCAAGCTTTTTGAAAGACATTTCAGAAGTTTATGTATACACTTGGGAATGTGAAAAATGAATATGCCTAATGACCAGTACATAATTTAAGGTATGTGTTTCCTATTGCTTTTTCCTCTTATTCACATTCATAAGTTGTTAAGTCTTTCTAATGACAAAGGTTTCTATCACTACAAGTGAGATTATATAAATCACTAAATTAATTAATGCAACAGATAACAAGATAATCTCCTCTACCTTAGCTGTTTGCGCCAAACTTCCCAGGTTGCCTAAGAATGGAAGAGAAGCTGTCATCTTACATGCTCGTGAGCCCAGAAGTGTTCTCAAGGTCACATAACTTGTATGAAAGGCATGTTTTCTTGAGGTTAAATAAGAAGAATTGGTCTAATTCATTAGACTAGAACATTATAACCTTTCTCTTGTATTTATTTCTACCCACAAAGGTAGAAAATTTCACAAAAACATTACACGAGAATACTAAATGCCTGAAACACTACAACTGAAGAGAAACTTCAGATAGATTGTCTACAGAGAAAAACTGCTCAAGTTCTACGAGGTAAGATAAATCCAATTCAGTATGCCCAGAGAAAATACAGCCCCTTCAGAAGTTTTAAAAGAGGAGGCAAGAACATGTGTTCTCTTAGACATAACAAGCATATTCATTTTTCACCAGTCTCAGGGACTATGGGCTCGCTGAGGCTAGTTCACAAGGACAGCACATCAGTCAGGAAGATTTGTGACCAATGGCTCTTATGACTAAATGAACTAAACAGGAAACAAAATTCCATGGCCCCCAAGTATGGTAGATGATGAATGACAAGAAAAAAAAAAAAAAAGCTGGCCTATTCTGACCACATAAATTCCTTTCCTTTAAAGGAAGGTTGTTTGTCCATAGGCTTAAAGGTGAATCATGAAAATCATGTTATGGAAAAAGACACACTAGCTGATACAGGGACGGTTTCTCCAATAAGTGAAAAACATCATAACATTTATAATCATGAGCTACTGCTTAAGCTGACATTCTCTATTTCTCATCAGCTTCATGAATAAAATTATATCAAGGTAGAGGAATTTATAAAACTCAAATACAGAAAAATCCCAAGGAAATTCCACTTTACCAGTGTTCCTCAAATTAAGATTTTCCCAACACCTGTTTCCTCCTTGTTAGCAATGTGAGAAGGAATACTTTATAAAAAAAATTTAAGACATATCACAGTCTATGTTATATGAGAACTTGTCCTTCTGGAAAGTAAATTTTAATTTCTGGGGAATCTTTTTTAAGGTCTTCATGGATATACACTATCCCCTCTCCCAGAAGCAGCTGCCTTTTAAGCTCAAAAATACTGAACCAGAGATTTATTATATCAAAAGGACTTCTACATCCTAGCAATTTTTTCAGATAACAACATGCCTCAAAATGTTCAGTTGTAATCACCTAATTCTTCTGCTACTGTAACATTCCAACAAAATTGATAATCCATTCATTCATTTATTCAACAAACATTATCAAATGCTTACTACCAAGGCTCAATGTTGTGATCATGTTATAAGGCCTGGAAGTCCTGGTTCCAAAACTCAAAATCTGTGTAACAATAAATAAGTTTCTTAAACTCTCAAATTTCAGTGTTCATGTCCCTAAAATAAGTTTGAGGAACACCATTCTCCTTACTCAGATGAAAGGAAGTACATGGGTCAATCCAGAGGAAGACTGTAGCATATTCTGAAATGGTTTTAGGAGAGAACTCAGAATCTCACGCAGATTGTTCTGGATCCTTCCTCCTGGTCCCAGAATACAATCACTGGTTGAAACACTAAAAGCAACCATTTAGATAGATGGAAGACTAGACAGCAGCTAAGATGAAGAAATCTCTAAAGGCATCAACCACAGCCAATGTCCAGGTGGACTATCATTCCATTTTTGGAAGTTGGTCAAGACAGAAGTAAGACTGCAGAAATTAAACATAATGTGACAGTGATGCCTAAAAATGCCAGGAATCTCTGAATACCCTAGCTGGTTGTAGAAGTCAGTGGAAGGGCAAGGGGGTTCTGTCCCTCTTGGCCTATTGCTACCAGCATACAGGACTCCCAAATGTAAAGACCGTGTGCTGGGAATTTCCTCTGTGTATTTAAAGACAGAATTGCCTTGGTTGGCTTGGAGGAGATGGCTGGTCCAAAATGGTCCTAATAAGGTCTTGGGGTATGTCAGAGGACTTCAACCCTTTACTCATGCTGCTCTAAGGACCTTTCACCTGGAGGAATATATGCATTTTTCATGATCAATTTCCTCTGTGAAGACTTCCTGACCTATAACATTTTTAGTATGTAATTTTTAAAGGTCAGTCATCTTTGTTAGACTATAAACTCCTCAAGGGAGAAACTATGTTTTGTCTTTATGACTCTAAAACTTAGACCATACCTGGCATGCTGGATGGTCTCAATTTTCTAAAATGCAGGGGAAGAAGTGCTTGAGCTATATTTAAAGGCAGCCTCTGACATCATTTCTCCAGTAGGAGAAACAAGCTGTGTACCAGCAAGGCTCGATACACGTTTTTACCTGGGCTGCTCAGGATTTCCGGGGAAGCAGCATTCAGAACTTCCACCATTAAATAGTTGACATTACCCAGACAGTGAGACAGCTAAATCTCTTCTTTAGAGACCCAATTCACAATATAATAATGGGACTATAGGGAGGAAAAAGAAACACATTTGGGATAATATTTTTCATTTGCCCTTAGAAATCTACCCTTCTCTATCTGCTTTGTGCCCTTGGCAGTCTGACATGTATGGGTTTCCTTCCCTCTGGTTTCCTAATGGATTCATCCAACAGGAGGCATCAGCAGGAAATTAAAGAGAGGAAAGAGATTGAGGCCAAGAGTTGGTTCTCCATCTCCTCCCTTCCGGGTCACTGTGCGTTGACAGCATCCCTCGAACAACCACACTCTTGTCAGAAAGCCCTCTTTCCTCTGTTTTCTAGTAACCTCTCCCTCCCTCACCCTTGCAGGCAAGGGTGGCAACAGGAAGGTAACAACTTCCAACAGTTATTATCCCAGGGTGTTGTACCAAACTCTGTTGGTTTCACTTTACTCTGCTCATGTCTTTATAACGAGTCCCTTTATTAACCTCACCCCAACTATTTCGTTTGTGAGTCCATTTATTTCCTATAGGACCCTGACTTACAAACATTCAAAACCGAAATGTCTGAAACCTAAAGATTTTAAGTGATTCAAGCTTCTCCAACAATTATAAATAATAAATTATTACCTATAGTCTTATTTATATGCTTCCAATTCTTCATCATTTTTAAGTGTTTTAGGGTTTGTGTGGGTGTGGCCAATATTTGGCCATGAAAAAAACACCAAAGGCACTTATAAATGCAGAAAAAAATAGTATTCATCTTAGAACAAAGAATTATGGAATTATTTTCGCCAACAAATTTACCTTCCACTATAATTTCATTTAAAATTAAATTCTTTAAAATATGTAAATATACTGACCAAATGTGACAGGATGGAAACCAGGAGTGGACAGTAGGTCTAAATTTTATCATTTTTCACAGATAATCTGCAGGTAATCGATACTAGGCCCCCCACCAAAAATAAACATGCTCCTCTTCTCTTTAGTTCTTAAATATTGTCCCTAACACAAACTAGTGCATATCAGAAAAATGTGTTCAACACCACTTTCATGGGGACTCAAGTATTAGAAAAATACACGATCTAAACAGGTTATAAAGAAAATTAATGACATAAAAATGATTAAAAGGTGTGTTCAACCAATGCCTACTTTTAAAGTATTTTCAATTTATATAAAGTCCAAACTCTGTAAACTTGATTCAAATATGTCAGTATTATTAGAGAACAATGCAACTGTATTTGATTAAGTTGAAGTAATTTGATAGTAGTTGAGAACACTTATAAATGCCTATCATTCTTGATATTTAGAAGGTGGTTGCCATGGAAATAAGTGAAAAAGTTTAAGAATATTTCAAGAGCACAATTTATAATTTCTCTACTAAAACTTCAGAAATTTAGTTCATTAAGGTGAATAGCTCTGACTTTGGAAAGCCGAGATTACACTGAAATATCAGGGACATATGTGGCTCTCCGAAGTTAACACTACCACCTTACCCAGGAGGTCAGAGTTCATGTGGCACAACTAAATCTGGAATTTATCAGATGTCACAGCAAAGACATGAGTTACCATCCATGTTTTGGCACATCCCTGAGTAGTAGCTTGGTAATGCCTTGCTAAAAACTATAATTCTTTATAGCTTGAGTTATCAACATCAAAGACTGGACAAAGATAAAAGAATAGCCACTGAATGTTGGAAACCTAAGCGTCCTTCTGAAAGGAAGAGGGAGAAAGGGGCTCATACCCAATGTCCCCATGTAACATCTCAGCCTTCCTGTTAACACCCCAAATGGAAAGACCCTAAAAGGGAACCCTTGGAGTAAAATAACTGTCCAAAACAAGGAAGGACAGGATATTTTTTTAAATCTGTGTAATTTAAAACATAAGTCATTCTACCTATTACCTCGGTATCTTTCCAATGGAATAATCTCATGGAGAGATTTCACACCACATTGTCTAATGACTGCTCCCCAGTCTCCCCAACCCCCACTGCTGGCCATGTTCAGATTCAGCACCTCAGAAAGAATATTCACCACAGTTGGCACTCAAGTATTTGTTAAAGAAAAACTATACTCTCTTCTACTATCCATTTTAAAAATTTCATATTTAAGGCTTACTGTGTGCAAAGCAATGCCTGTGCTAGGAAACACTGGAAAAAGATATATATGGCCATCTTTCAGGGGCTTGTCTCGTCTAGTAGACACGAAGACACACATAAATAATGCTCATACAAGCCAGACCATGGGAAGTATTACAAGACAAGCACAACTAAGTGCTTAAAAACAACAGGGGACAACTCAACAACAACAAAAAAACCAATTACATAATAGGCAAAGGACTTGAATAGACATTTCTGCAAAGGTATACATGGAGATTCCTAACATCCCCAGCTGGCGCAACTCAGTTGGTTGAAAGTTGTCCCACAAACTGAAAGGTCACCAGTTTTATTTCTGGTCAGGGCACATGCCTGGATTGCAAGGTTAGGCAACCTGATTTGATCAATGTTTTCCTCTCACATCAATGTTTCTCTCCCTCTCTCTCTCCCTCCTTTCCCCTCTCTCTAAAAATAAATACATAAAATCTTTTTTTTTTTAAGACACTCAGCATCACTAAGGAAATGCAAATCAAAACCACAATGAGAAACCACTTCACATCCATTATGGTGGCAATTATAAAACAGAGAGAGAGAGAAAAAAGCAAGTGTCAGTAAGTCAGAAAGTGACAAGTGTTGGTAAGGATGCAGAAATCAGAATCCTGTGTATTGCTAGCGGGAACATGCAATGATGCAGTCACTGCAGAAAACAATTCCTTGAAAAATTAAACATAGAATTACCATATGACCTAGCAATTCCACTTCCGGTGTATACCCAAAAGAACTGAAAGCAAGGTCTCAAACAGACATTTATACATACCCATGTTATTAGCAGCATTATTCACAATAGCCAAAATGTGGAAGCAACCCAAGGGTCCATCAACAAATGAATGAATAAACAAAAATCTGTTATATACATTAAATGGGATATTATTGAGACCTAAAAAGGAGGGAAATTCTGACACACACTACAACATGGATGAATCTTGGGCATATTATGTGAAGTGAAATAAGCCAGACACAAAAAAACAAACATTGTAGGTTTTCACTTATATGCAGTACCTAGAGTAGTTAAATTCATAGATATAGAAAGTAGAACGGCAGTTTCAGGGTCTGGGAGGAGGGGACAGTGGGAATTTATTGTTTAACGGGCACTCAGTTTCAGTCTGGAAAATTGGAAAAGTTCTAGAAAAGAATAATGGTGATGTCTGTGTAACAATGTGAATGTGCTAATACTACTGAACTATACATTTAAATGTTTAAAGTCAAATATATTTAAAGTGTACATTGTGGTGATTGATATACATATACATTGTAAAAGAATTCCCATCATCTAGTTAATTAGCACATCCTTCACCTCAAAACAAGGTCTGTCTAGAAGGTATACAGCTATGTAATATGAAAAAGAGAGACATTTATTGAAGAAAATACAAGATACAAGAAACACTGTACATAGGACAGTGATGCCTCAGTCCCCTTCAAAGCACGCACCTTGGGACCTCACACAGTTCTCCCAATTGCCATCAGCTGCCCCACTGTACTTTCCTGAATCTCATCAACAGTCTGAAATCTCTTCCCTTTCAAAGGTGATTTTAGTTTTGGGAAAAGCCTGAAGTTGCAGGGCAGCAAATATGAGCTGTAGGGGGTCTAGGTCACCTGGGTGATTTGGTGTTTTGCAAAAAAACTCTGTAGGAGACGTGATTCATGAGCGGGCACATTGTCGTGATGAAGCTGCCAATCACCAGTTGCCCATAGCTGTGGCCTTCTGAATCATCCCTATACTTTCTGCAGAGGAATGTTCAAGCTTAATGCAAAATTTGATGTAGACTCATTGTTCTACTTGCTCAGTCATTTTTAATGTGATGGCCACACAGTATACACGCTCATTGAATGGTATCTACTGCCCCCACTGACTAGTACTGTACAGTGAAGTTGTCATTGTTCATGCATATGCACTTCAGTCCACTCTCCTTGGCTGCCAGGTTACGTCAATGCCATACAAACCATTCTTGTTATATTAACAGTGACTGGACTTTTTGTGGACAGACCTTGGTATCTTACAATATTACTTGTCAACTATACCTCAATAAGCTGAAAAAATTATTACAATGGTAAATTTATGTTATGTATATTTTACCATCATTTTAAAAACACACATACACACAGAGAAGAGAATGTTTCTGCCTGGGGTCTTAGGGGAATGCCTGATCTAGAAGAAGGATCTTGACCTGGCTATAAAGGTTGCAGAACACTGGACAAATGTTGGGAATGGAGAGGTAGAGAGGGTACTACCATAGGTACTGGGTAATTTATTTGAGGATGTTGGGGAGAATTTACTATAGAATTACATGACTAAAATAACAGACTAATGGTTGCCAGAGGGACGGGGGTGGGGGTGTGTGAAAAAGGTGAGGGGATTAAGAAGTACAAACTTGTAGTTACAGAATAGTCATGGGGGTGTAAAGCACAGCACAGGGAATATAGTCAATAATATTCTAATAACTATGTGTGGTGCCAGGTGGGTACTTGAAATATCGGGGGGAATCACTTTGTAAAATGTATGACTATCTAACCACTATGTTGTACATCTGAAGCTAATAAAAAATAATATTGGCCCTGGCTGGTGTGGCTCAGTGGATTGAGTGCCAGCCTGCGAACCAAAGGGTTGCTGGTTTGATTCCCAGTAAGGGCATGTGCCTGGGTTGTGGGCCAGGTCCCTAGTTGGGGGTGTGCGAGAAGCAATCACACATTGATGTTTCTCTCCTTCTCTCCCTCTCTCCCTCTTACCCTCTCTCTAAAAATAAATAAATAAAAATATTTTTTAAAAAATAATATTGAATGTAAAATGTAATTGAAAAATAAAATTAAAAAAGAATTATAGTTTAAATGAGGCTGGAAGGGCAGTTGTGCATATTTCAAAAGGCTTTGAATGCCAGGCGAATACATCCGTACACAGAGGAAGGGAGGACATAAATAGTTTCCAACCCTAAAAACAATCTTTCTGTTAGCACCAAGAAGAGGAGACTGGAGCAGGGAGTGCATGGAGGCTGGGAAGCCAGCGAAGAGTTTGTGAGGACAGTTCAGATAAGAATGTAAGAAAGGAAAAGGCTTCAACAGCATAATCCTTCACCACAATCTTCCTCAACTTTGAGTATTGCACACGCTATCTGTAAATAATTTAAAAATTAAATTATCATTCTCACGTTACAACATAAAACAAGTTATACATCCCTTACACCTATAGTTTTTATGAAACTAAAAACCAGACAGTTATAAAGGCAGAAAGTCTTATTCTAAAGCGTGTCCTCTTTCATTTTACCGGACCCTTCTCAAGGACTTCCAACACCCGTTCCCGCAAAACAAACAGCTGTCTGAGGACATGAAACATAAAGGCAAAGGACCTGGGTTCAAATTCTGACTCTGCTACTTACTAGCTGGAAACTTGAGCAAATTGTTTAATCGATGTGAGTCTCAATTTCTTCATTTATAAAGTAAGCAAATAACCTACTCACACAGCTTTTTGTGAAAATCAAGATACATGAAAAGCATGTTATCTATAAAGTATTTTCTAAGAAGTTCCCACTGTCACAATCTTGTGGACTTATATTAATATGCAAAAGGCAACCAAATTGTGCTGAATTAAGTGATATTTTTAGAAGTGTTGTGACATTTAGGAGAAAATGATCAGTGCTTACATTTTCCTGAGAAAGAGGTAATCATTTATTTTTTACTACTTATACTCAGGGATCATGTATGTGATCCTCTCTCATGTCCACATTCACAGAAGAGAGAACACAGACAGACTGAGGACCCACTTGTGTTAGTAACAAGGGAAAACTGAGCTCAGGCCTCCCGGATCCTAGATCTATTCACCAATTACAAGCCAGAAAGCTCGACAACAATGCTAAGAAAAAGCAAAGGATCACCTTCTGTGGAAAGCATTACCTGCAACCTTGGCACACACTCTGCAATGGGCTAATATGAGTCTCAGAAAAGATACAGCAAATCCAAGGTCACTGCACCTTGGGACCTTTACTAGTGCTCTGGGTCAGAGGTGACTCTTAACCCCAACACATCATGCAAAGTATCCTAAGTAGGCCCAAATATCAACCTATGTCTCTCACACTCTGTCTGATATAATACCACTCTTGCCCCCTAGTTCCTATAACTAGAGTTTATCATATTTATAACTCCCTAAACATTGGTTTTCTCTTCCACTCTTTTTTAAAAAGAATTCTTTTAAGAGCAAAGTTACTAGCATCAATAAAATTGTGTACTTTCCAGAATCTTACATTGTATATGGTTTTATTTCTTTTTCAAAATGTTGGGTGTTTTTATACATCTTGCACTTAAGAGTCAGCTTTGAAGGACTGTGGGAAAAAAAAGTCTAGACAAAAAAAATATTGCTTTTTCTTTTTAAATTAAAACAGTTTCTAAGAGAAGTCACCAGAGCCAAATCTGCTTTCTGAGGTTTGGGCTTTGTACTTTGCTGGCCTTTCTCCCACGGACCTCACACAGATGCAGGACTAAATGTATCTGGCACACCCTGTAAAAAGCTATCAGCACTGATGCTCAGAATACTGGCCGTGTGCCACCAGTGCCTGAAAACATGCATCTCAACTCTCACATCCTGGAGCTAGATGTGAGATCCAGATATATGTGGCCAGGATAGCCAAGTTTTAAATAGTAACAGTTAGGGTCATTTATGTTCTCCCTGTTCACCAGTGACTTTGCTCTCTTCTTCAGCAAGCACTCAGATCTCAGCAAGATCACATAACACCTGGGTGAGACTTTTAATAACTGGAAAGATTGTTAAATGCAAAAACGGGTTCTCTACAGTCTAGTACAATCAAGGGCACAGAGGCACCTACTAAAAGGAAAATGCAGAAGCCGTTTCCACGACTGCAGAAACTGTATCAGCAGGAAGTTGAAGGAGCTTGGCACAAAATGCATTTTCTTGACTCTCCTAGCCACAAGGAAAAAGAATAAATGCCAAAGCTATCAAATACAAACAGACAATAACAGAAAAATAACATCCATTAGAAAGGATAAATTTCATGTATGAACAAAACTCAACCGACTTCTGATAGCCCTCGTTATATATATTTAAAGAATTCTTGCACTGCGGTTAAGTAAAAGAAAATATACTTCGATAGAAATAACTGAAAAAGAAAACTATAATTCTAGGTCCTTTTATCATGAAAAGCAACAAAGAGAACTTTGTGATAAAATCACCAAGAAGTAAGATATTTGTATTTTCAAGTCCAGACTCAGTCCAGAAGTTCACAAAATGTTTATCATATGAGAAATACCATCTTGAATGGACAGAAGGGGAACAGTAACCTGAATCAGGATCAACAATAAGGATGAAACAAAAAGTTTTCAATGTAGATCAGTTTCATACCAAAGATCTCATTTCTTCAACCTAGAGAAGAATTCAACCAAAAGCAGGCACTATTTACAGAAGTGGCTTTACATGTCATAATTGACCCACATCATCACCATGTGAAATTGATATTATGACAAAAAAGAAGATACTGGCAAACAAAAATGAGAAGCCAAAAGTCTTACTGGATTTTGTTTTTCTGCTCTTGGAGAAAAACTTTCACACCTTTAATTCAACAGTGAATCCCCTGTGTTTTTCAAGGCTTAAATAATGTTAGTAAAAACAGCAAATAGACTCCTACTCCACCATTTCTTTCTTGAAAATAAAACAGCACAGTATCAAATTCCATTCATTCTTTTCTTGCCTCATAAAATATTTTGGAAGCACCCACAATGTGCCAGCACAATACGAATGCTAACATAAAAATGAAGACAACCAAAGTCTCTACCCTTTGATCTTAAAATGAGTATTAATACAAAATCATAGCCAGCAGACACAGACTAAAATGATTTCATCCAAGAGTACAGAAAAAGTGCCAAAAGTCATGAATTGTAGGTAAAAAGAAAGTTATCATAGAAAGAGATGACTGTACAAATTCATAGGAAAGCATTAGCAACAAAAAATGCTTATAGGGTTTTGGCCACTAGCTTGAGAACAGTGTATTTAGTAGAACCAGTGAGGGTCAGACAAAAACACTGAGGTGCTGATTAACTTAATCTGCAATTTAGCATTAAGAGTATTGACTACATACTTTGACACAAAGTAAAACATATGGACACATTTCCACTATTTAAATTTTTTTGCTACATTCTTTACTCCATCCTTTAAAAAATGAGAAATCTATAAACATTAGTTATGAGGTTACCGTATTAAGCAATGAAATATGAAGAATCAATGCAAATTAACTAATATTCTACTAGGAAATGTGATTCTTCTTTCCACCTCTGCAGACATGATAGTCTACCCCTTTAATCAACTAAATTTATGCAACCAAACAAGTCTCCCTAAAATGTCTATGATTACAAAATAAGAATGTTGCATTAAAATAAGATTTTTAAGTTAGACATAACAGTACTTGGCTTATCCCAAATAATCTAATTCCAAAATCTTGCTTATATTTGACTGCTTTCTATTCAGGAGTTGTATCAAAAGTCAATGGATTCCTCAAAAAGCTAAACAGAGAGTTGCCAAATGACCCAGAAATTCCACCTCTAGTACAATAAGAAAAGGAAGCATTTGAAGATCTATTGACTCCTCTAGTGAAAAACAAATTAAATTGTTGATATGCAAACTAAGAATGTCAAAATACTAAGAGTTAAATATTTCTTTTGGAGTTCTTTCTCCCTTCTATTTTCTTAACAAACTCACAGTACATAGAACAAAGGTAAACTTCCAGTTAAGCTATATCTAAGCAATGAGGTGGCTTTCTTTATACAATAGATCTGGATAAATCATTGGAAACCTGAGCTTCTGCTGCAAATTTTTACTTCTCTGAGTCAAGTTTAGCTAACGTAAAAAAAAAAAAAAAAAAAAAAAACACCACACACTTAAATTAATCCCACGTTCTTTTGTGTGATCTTACTACTTGGATATTTTTCATACTAGGACCTAATTACATGATTACTCTGAGGAAAATCTGAATGATATGAAAATTAGAATATAATTCCAAAAGGATTTCATTCACTCACCTTAAGTCCAAGACAGCCATATATTTTTTCTGGGCAATGTTGGTGAAAATTCATTTTGCCCAAATTGCTGGAAATGTGAGACTCTAGACTCAAAGCACTATGAGATTGGTGACAGATGCCAGAACTAATTAACTTAATACCTTATTCTTTCCCTCAACTCACACACCAGAGACAATTTGACTCTGTAAGACATATAGTTTCCTAACCACAAATATTAATTTTTAGGTCATATTTAGTAGAGTTCTGCCCAATTGGAAATCAGTCTTTTTCCCCACTAAGATGCCTGGTTTTAACATTACTGCAGGATATAAAAATATTATTTAATCAGCCATTCAGGAGCCTGCTCTCCTACATTCCATTAACACCTTCTAATACAGCATAAGCACTGAAAAGGTTATATTCTTGGACAAGCCAGGATGTTTTCAAAAAATTATTAGATCCCCCTGATGGATACTATGCCCCAAATAAATGAGTCATAGGACTAACTGGAAGCAGGAGAGTATCCAGTTTTCAGAAATATCGTGAACTATAACATTAAGAGACTTTTTATTTAATGTTCAACTGCTTGCCTCTCTTCCTGGCTGGAAGAGGGGTGGTGTAAAGGGCTGTGAGGATCGGGTGAAGGTCATTATTCAAAAGCACTCAAGCAAAAATTTTGAGCAAGTTGCATTATGTTTAAATTTTAATAAAGCTATACTGATTAGTAGAAGTCTAAATGTGCTATTCATAGAATAAATCTAATATAAAAATATAACCTATGAATATAAAATTTAGAAAAGTTGAAAATCCAGGACCTAACAGATTTTTTAGAAGATGAGTTATCATGAGGGTCTCGTTATCTACCCAAAAAGAAGGAAAGATTTTATCAGGTAAGATATTTTGAAATAACAGATGTTCTGAAAATTAAGGGTATATAACTTTTCTCAAATAATTTGCATATTATTATTCAAAGAAGAATAATGAGGTGGATACATTAATAGGCAGTAAGGTCTTCTCTAGCCTTCCACACTGAACAGTACTGGAAAATTAAATCAACTTCCTCAGTTAGATGGGGATGACTATCTACCACTAAGCTATAAGGTTAAGAAACATCCATTAAGTCATAGGAAAATATGATACAATTCATGCTTTGTGTTAATTGACTTTCTTAAGAAGTCCATTAATTGAAAATAAAGTGTAAGTGCTACTAACTAGCACTTATAAAAACAAAACAATTCCCTGCTAATTACAAATATAAACAAATCTGGTTAATGTCATAAAATAAGAGATCATAAATCAAAACACAGCCGAAGGATTACTGCCTCATGAACTCACCACCAAAAACTTATTTAGCAAAAAATACAAAATGACATACTTAAAACAAATTATAAAAAACATAGTTGCCAAATTTAAGCAAGTTCTCTTGTTATAAATTTGTTTTGATAAATTAACTCTGCCAAAAATTTGGGAGATTCATGATGTGTAAAGTAAAGATTCCTTACATGTTTACACTGCAGTTTTCAAACCCCTACACACTATATAATAGTGACTAAATTTAATTCAACTCTTTTCCACTTGAAAATGAGTAGATCACATTATTATACCCACTTATACTTGAGCAGTTTTTCAGCAAAACCTATAGGGACACTAACACAAAACCTAGAGGATTAAAAATAATTGATATCACAAAAGAAGAAGTTTACTCCCGGGGGAATATACATAATATAAATAATAAATATAATATACATAAATATAAATATGTACAATTACATTTGTATCTAAATAGATACACATAATCTAATATATATTCACTTACCTATTTGCATTCATATCTAAGATAACTATATCCAACTCAATACCCAGTATGAGTTAAATTTTTATATAGAGTAAAGAGAAGGTAGTTAAAATTCACACTTGGGTCTCTATGGTAGCAGCAGATATGTTCAACTCAAAACAATAGGTGTCGTACTTGCTACACTCATAACACATACCTATAAGGTTAGGAATGAAAATGGACTAAACCATTTTCATTGAAGGTAACTTGAGCAGAAGTAATAATGTGCAATGTAGTGAGAAAAATAAGGTATGAAAAAAAGGGGTTGTATAATTACTATCCAAGATAAAAGACTGTCTTTAAATAAAAAGAAAATAGATAAAAGTCTTAAAGGGATAACTAGGTTTTAGGAATGTTTCTTAAAGCTTTAGTTAGTGATCCTATGCTTTATTTAAACTCGGCTTCACTGGCAAGAAAGTAATTTTATGAGATAGATATTGTGCAATGGAATGTAACAAAGCATTGTTCAATGATATTATTGTCTATTAATTTCTGTCACTGACCTTGGATCCATTCCTAATGGTGCCTAAAAGCTTTTTGAACTGAAAATGTTAAAAGAAACAAAGGAAGACAGCAGTGCAGCCACTAAACAACATGCAGGGGTGGATGGAGGGGGTGGGGTCCTTCACACTTAGCACTGGCAGAGAGCAGAGGTTTTTTTCATATTTCTAAAATTATATTATTTTTAAAATGTTCAGCAATATGTTTCACCTTATTCAACTTGTTCCATTTATAAAAGCAGGCTAATAAATTGACATGTCAATTGAAGAAGAGTGTGGCTTATTTTTAATGTCAATTTTCAGAAGTCTTTATAATCAAAAAGAATTAGAATTAAGAAATGTTATAATTTTGGCTAAATGAAGTACATTTTAGAGGACTTTTAAAATGAGCACTTAGGTTTCATCAGACCTATATAAAATTGGTCAAAAATCCATCCATTCATCAAATTTTTGGCAATCAAAACCTCAGTTCTACATGAACCCAGATATCAACCTGTAGCCAAGGAGCTGAATATCAGTAGAATATTAACAGAGGAAAATCAAACCAAGCAGATTTATTTTATCTTAGACTCATGATTGCTCACCTCAATGCTACCCAGAAATCTTGCTATATTTTTTTGTAAGTGTGCATTGTCATCTCAGACACCTGTTTCACACCTGCTCCGCTCTCCCTCAAACACACCTGACTCCAAACTCAGCTGATGGCCTCACTCAGTTTTGTTAGGGGAAAACAAAAGCCTTTAGATAAGAGCTCTTACAAGTCCTGCCATCCAGTGACTCCCATTTTCCCTTTCTTTCTCCTGTTTCTAGGGAGAAGTGCCCCTCCTCCAATCAAGACTAAGCCTGCCACATGTGCTCTTCACCTTCCACAGAGCATTTGTGACCCATCCAAAGGGAGAAAGGGCAGAGAGAACCAGAAATAACTTCCCTCCTCTCTGCCTTTAAAAATATTGATACTACCTACTTGTCAAAAGTAGCTATTTCCTCCTACTAGAATAGAAGCTCCTTATGAGTAGACATGTTGTCTCGTTCACCATTGGCTCTACAACACATGAAAGAATGCTCATATGTAGTAGGTGTGCAATAAATATTCCTTGAATATTTGTTGAAAATTACATTATCTACTTCCATCACTCCCATCACCAGCACTATCTATTGATAAAATCACAACCATATTCCCAAAAAATTAATCACTGCCATAATGTTTGTATTCCTCTTACAACACAGGGGGAACTTTTTAAAAATATTTCCCCTTAATTTGATTCTCATTCCACATTATAAAATAAGGTACTAAAGAGGAAAGACTATGCTTTATTATTTTCCATGTATTGGATTCTGAATCATGACAAAATGTTTTATAAATTAATTTCCAACCCATCTCATATTTCTCACAAGAAATGTGTAAGAAAAAATACTTATTTTACGAATAACCAAAAATTTACTTTCCTGTATTTGCAAAAGTCATTTAGATATAAAGTTTACAAGTAGAGAACCACTTAATTTCATGGAAAGATAGTCTAAGTCTGTAATGAGAAAACTGAAAACTAAAAATGTTTTACCCCAACACCATAGATTAAGACCTTGGCAAAGTCAATTAACTACTCTTTATCTCACTAATACCAAAAAAGCAACAACAAGCTTTTCTTTTCCACCAATCCACATCCTTAGATTTCAAGATTTTTGTTATTATGGAAGTAGTTAATAATTTTGTTTTGTCTGTTAACAGATAAAATTTTAGTTAATTAATTAATTTTACTAAGTAAAAACCAGTGGAGGAAAGCTATTAATATGAACAAACAAGATTTTTTTCTGGGCCGTCCACACAGAGCTAAATAAAGCCACTTTTGAAAAACTCCCTGAGAGTACAATAGCTACTTTTCTGTGTGGATTCCTACAAGGTAATGATTATGCAAGAAAAACACCTAATTTCCTTTTTTCTTGAATTCTGGTGTTTCTCAAGAAAGTTACATTCACAATGTGGAAACTGATGTTCTTAGAACAATCTCACATACTTATTAACCCTAGTAAATATAAAAATAAAATAAAATATCAGCAATTTGGAGCTTCTGGTTAATCATGAAAGAAATAAACAATGAAGCAAGAAACTCCATGTTAATCCATTCTGTCAATCTACGAATTCATTTCCTCAAAGTGAAATGGCAGATTATACTGAAAAATAATAAGGTAAAGCCATGTTTGTGTGAGTTTCCGGTACAGTTAACATACATGGTAGAATTACATGGCCAAGACTTAGAGACTAACATTATCTATAAATTATAAGCTTACAATTTATAAATTGTTTTAATAGGGATAAAATAAATTATGATTTCAATATTGTTATTTGCATGAATGATTACAAACTATTTTTTAGCCCATTAATTCTGGCATTCATTAAACTATCAATTGTTTTAATTTATTCAAAGTGAAAATAAATAGCCATGTAAAAAGCTTTTTAAAGTAAATATTTTAAAATAAAACACAAAATGGCCAGTTAAGTCATACCATTTAAGTGAATGAAACACAAATTTTCAAATTTTTCAAATTAAATATATATAGCCCCTCTCATTTTTTATTGCTCCACATCTAACTATTCTCATGTTTTCTTAAGGTTCAATACTGACTTCAGTCAATCCTGTCCAATTTTTTTTTTTTTTTTAATCCTGTCCAATTTTTAGGATGCCCTTAGAACTGCAGTCTAAGACAAGACCACAGCTAACAAACAACAAGTACTTTGCTGCTTCACAGCAGGATGAAGATTCCTTTTTCTAAGCAGAATTCCAGACATTCCATGTGTTTCCTATAAAAATAGAGGTCCATTTTAAAGTAGGCCAGCCTGAATTCATACTAGCATAAAATAGTCAAGAAATGCACTTATCACAAAAAGGTTTACATTTGCTCTTGAAAGCAAAATAGAGATTCTGCCCTTACACTTCCTCTCAGCTCTTCCTTATAAAGACACTGGACCCTGTAAAGGGATAAGCTTTCGATCCAAAGAAAAATATTAGATCAGGAGAGTTTTTAGGAGAAGTAAATGAAGTGTTTGATTCTCTCTACCCCCAAAGTATGGGTCCTTAAAAAAAATTGAATGATATTTAAAAGTCATCATTTCTCATAATTCAATGATTTAATTAAGGAAAATAATTTTTAAATAAATCAAAAGTACCATGATGTTTTTAACCTGACAACAAACACTACAACATAAAGAATACTATGTTTAGACAAAGATAAGAATTTTTTAGATGTAAGAGATGAGAGTAAAAATCTTGGTTCTTAGTCTCTGTGCCAGCAAATGTATAGCTTAATGTAAGTGGAATTTATACTGGTCTATTATGCTCATCCTTAGATGACCACAGCAGTTAGGTGGGATGCACAGGCTGGTTAGGAGAGGATTATGTAAGCCTTCTAAGTCTTTCATTCAAAGATTCATCAATTTTTAATTTTTTGAGGTATCTCCATACTGCTTTCCACAGAGGCTACACCAATCTGCATTCCCACCAATAGTGCAAAAGGGTTCCCCTTTCTCCACATCCTCACGAGCACTTGTTGTTTGTTGATTTACTGATGATCCATTCTGATAGGTGTGAGGTGATATCTCATCGTGATTTTAATTTGTCATCTCTATGATGATTAGTGATGTTGAGCATATTTCATATGTCTATTGGCCATCTGTATGTCCTCTTTGGAGAACTATCTATTCAGGTCCTAATTAGATTAGATTAGTGTGTGTGTGTGTGTGTGTGTGTGTGTGTGTGCACATGTGTTTAGTTTTGTAAGTTCTCACGATTCCACCTCTGAGAATTTATCCAAAGAAACCTGAAATACTAATTTAAAAGAACATAAGCACCCTTATATTCATTGGAGCATTATTTACAATGGCCAAAATATGAGAGTAGTCCATGTGTCCATCAGAAGGTGAGTAGATAAAACTATGAGACATTTACACAATGGAATACTACTCAGCCATTAAAAAGAAGACATTTTTACCCTTTGCGACAGTATGGATAGACCTGGAGAACATTACGCTAAGTGAAATAAACCAGTTAGAGAAAGACAAAGACCATATGATTTCACTTATATGTGGAATCTAATGAACAAACTGAACTAAAAAGCAAAATAGACTCATAGATAGCAGGATGACAGCTATTGGCGAGGGGGTTTAGGGGGTGGAGGGATCAAGCAAAAAGGAAAAAGGACTCATGGATATGGACAACAGTGTGGTGACTCTGGAGGGGAGTAGGGTATGAGGGGGATAAATAGTAATGGAAAAATACAATAAAAAATGAAAGAAAGAAAAAAAGCCACAAAGATTCATGGAGTGCCTCCTTCATGCTAAGTCTGTACTTGGCAACCTAGCCAAAACAGACTTAAGTCACAGCTCTCATGGAGCTGCGGTCTGATGAGGGAACTAGACAGTCACACAAACAAACATGTAATTACCTTCTGTGATCAGTTCCAAGAGAGAGTATTGGAGGAGAGTAAGAAGGAGACCCAATAAAATCTAGGGATCAGCAAAAGCCTTGCCAAAGAGAGTAATGGGTACACCAAAAGAAGTTACCCAGGTGTAGAAAGAAAGGGAAAGAGCATTCCAATGTTAGAAACCAGTACAGGCAAAGGCCTGAAGCAAGAAGGACAAATCCTGTTGGAGGAGCTATCGAGGCAGAAGGGAGGAGGAAGGGCTTGGGTTGTGGGTTGGGGTTTAGTAATGTAAATAGTGAGAGATGAAGTTGGAGTGTCCCATGCAATAATCAATGCCAAGTACAGTATTTTGGTCTTCATGAAAATGATGTCAGGTAGGGTGTAATAGGATAAGAATTTCTATAAAGCATGGGTTGAAGGTGGGCCTGCAATATGTAACTGGAAAGCAGTTGTCAGCCTATTGCCATGAACTAAGGATGATAATGGGAGACTAAACCAACAGGATGGCAGTGGAAAAGAAAGAAGTGGACAGTCTTTAATGATCTCAGATCTGGTACTTACATTGACCTTTTAATGAATTATATCATCAAGTTTCAAAAAAAAAAAAAAAAGGCCTGGTCCATAATAAGCATCTCACGAATATTGGTTCAGTCAATGTTTTTCATTTCATGCTTCTTCCTCTCCTTATTTTAAAAAGTGCCCTACCCATGTCTGAAATGGCCCCACATTTCAGAAGCAATTTCTTCAAAAAAAATTGTTAATTCATTTCCCAATACATAAACACTAAAGGTACAAGAGAGAGATACAAAAGAAAAATACTACAGAGGAAAGTTCTCTCTGCCTTCAAGTTCAAATCTTCATTTTCTACCACCATTTTACAGCTCAACTTGTTTCTGGTATTTAAGAAAATTAGTATGTATTTTGACTCCCTGCTATGAACACCTATGCTATGCACATTCATCTACACTATTTAATAAACACATGAACTTCATTCCTTTCACTGACAGATCAGGACCCTGAGGTCAGTGACCAAAGGACTTGCCTGTCACAGAGCCAGAGAGAACACAAACTGTTCTAAACCTACGTTCTTTCTCACCCACACTAGTTCTTGAGTAGCTACAATTCCTTTCCCTCACTTTTTCTTCACATACATTGACCACCAACTTAAAAATAATAAATGTGTCCATTGCAACATCATGTCAGTTTGCTGAAGGCTAATAAATTAGGACATACAAGTTAATCTTTCTAGCACTGCCCAGAATTAAACACTAGATCTTAAGCAAACTTTGCCTCCATCTTTCATTGGTGAAATGAAGACAATGATAGATGTATATAAAATATAAGTATTATTGTTAATAATAACTATGAGATCCCCATGTGGTAGAGCTTGGCCCCTACTCCAGGACCTTCTGCCCAGCTGTGGAGAGTGTGGCCAACAGCCAGTCTCTAGTCAGCAGCTCTTCATGCAGCCTCAGTGGCTGAGGGCTACTTGCCTGAGGTCACACATTTTCCTGAGTGGACTGCACTCAATGACTGAAGAAGGGGAATAGAAAGGTTGACCACTTCAACCAGCACAGGACACCGCTAACAGGAAAACCGTCTACTGCTGGGTCCATGGAAGCTTGCCAGGTCTGCACAGCAGTTCAGCTTCTCCCTCTGCCCGAACATGCTTCCTCCCTCTCCTTTTTACAGGTGATGCTTCCTAATAAACATCTTTCATCCCAAACTCCATCACAACCTGGCTTCTGGAAAAATCCAAACTCCAAACTCCAAACTCCTTTTTTTTTTTTTTTTTTTACTTACTTTGGAGATATTAACTAGGTCAACATAAAATTTAACTTACATATAACTTACATATTTGAAATGCCAAGAACAGGCCTGTTGAGTAACTTGATTTGAAATTGTTCTTATAAAACAGAAATATATTTTTATTTCATACTTTAAGTAAATTAAGTCCTAGCTGACACTTTAGAAAAAATTCTTAAATAAATTTAATTATATGCCAAGTCTGAACATTTGATATTTTATCCCAAATAACTTATTAAGCTAAAAACAAAAGGATAATGCTCAGTATATTTAATACAATGATAGTGACACTGCTATAGCACACTATAGAATAGAGATCTACTATGTTAGAAATAGACAATATTCCCTCTGTAACCAATACAAAAGGGAACATTTGGCCTCTCTGCATATCTAATTCATATAATAAAGGGTTTAGAGTGAATATTTGCCAACATATCACAATCACATCAAAACAAAAATATCTACTTCAAAAATAGCAATAAAACATGTATTCTCATAATAGATTATTTAAGGTTATCTTTCAAAGTACTTCTTATTCTATGCTTCCAGAGCACAAACTTGCTCCTATATCTTGAAAAATAAATTCTAAAATATAAAAATATAATTAATAACTTCAATATGGTTATTTTTGAATGTTCACATGCAGTTCTGCAATGTAAAAGAGTACAAAAACAAATACAATAATCAAGACATGTGATATCCTTTATTCCAGTTTTTAATGTATTACACAAAGTTGGTTCTATAACTGCTCAGCTTCGATAAATTAACAATCAGCATTTTTGCCAGCACAGCACATATATAAAACCCAAAAACAATAGAAGATCTACTGCCAAGGCTTTATGCAACTAGAGCCACTTAACTTTAGTTCTCATATTAGAATAATATGCTACAATTTTATGTTTATATAAATCTGGAGGTAATGTTCAAACACTGGAATTTTAAACCATCCAGGTAAGATTAATTTTTAAAACATTACATAGATATCAAAGAAAATGCTCACTCTACATCCCTAATGACCAGTGAATTAGATATGCAGAGAGACCAAAAATCCCTGCATTCACTGGCTAGAATTTATTCATTCAAACATTATCAAGCACCTACTATGTGTCAATCAACATTTGAGTGGATAAATCTATTCCAATAGTAATTACTTTGTTTGGTAAACAGAAAACAGGAACTGAGGCAACATTTGGACCCAAAACCCACACATGAAAATGGCAGAAAATGTTTTCCCTTATATTAGAAGTAAATAAAGAACCATATATTAGATGTAAACTAAATAGTAGTGGTTATTACTCTCCTAATGGTGTACAAAAGAATATGGAAGAAAGGTCAACTGGTCAATTGGTTCAGCTAGAATGCTGAACCCAATTTCTTTCAATAGGCAGGAACAGCTGTTAACTTTTGGTCAACCACTAGCTGGTCAACTATTACCTTACTAAGGTTGCTTACTGGGAAGCCTAATAGGGCAGTCATGTTATACTTCATGTTATTCAATGTTACCAATAACTTAAATATACTGTAAATACTGAATATTGAGAAATGTGACAGAAATTCCTGGGAGTTACAAATTTCTAAATATATTATAAGCAACCTATGCAGCATTTTTATAAACATAATCTGAGAAGCATGATATTTTCTTTTTGAAATTCAGTCATGTTCTTTACTGAATTTAAAACCAAGCCAAATATACACTATTTGAGTGAAAGGAAGGCTGTAAAAATAACACTTTGACACACTGACAGAAAAATGTCACCTCCTGCAGAGAAACAGAGGTGTTGAAACAAATCAGGTTGATTCTTGTTTTTATTAATGTTTAATCATTTACAGGACATATTTCCTTTGCAATAAAAATACTTGTTGATCAAGTTGAAAAATGAATTTTAATTGCTTTTTGAGCATTTAACATTAACTGGATTTAGGTAGGGAACTAGCAAAAACGGCAAAAAACAAAATCTAGTAAGTCACTTTTTTGGAGTGCTGGAGAAGGAAAGAATTTTAAAATACAAATTTTATTGTTTTATCCTTTAGTTAATTATGGTTAATTAAATACATGGTAAAATTAGAAAAGGAACCTAATTTTTTAAGTTGGATTTCTTTTTTAAAAAGTCAAGTGTTTGTGTGAGGTGAGGGAATCAGGGATTCATTCTGTAAAGACTATGTTAATGTTTCATTTGGTTGTGTTTTAAAGACCCCGAGGCTCCTGCAGACTGTTTTCCTTCTATGCCGCTACCCCGCTCCCGGGCACAGCCACCAAATTTTAGTGCCACCCCCATAAAAGCCAAGGGAGTAAGTTTATTTTTCCCAAGGTTCAACAGAGATCTCTTGTGCTTAGTGTGAGAGCAGTGGATTCCTGCATTAATGCATATTTTTATTAAGCTCTCACTTTATTTCAGCATGCTACAGATATTTTCCAAAAGTTTTATAAACTCTGTAGTTTTGTGACTTAAAATCCAAAATATTGCTATGAATACCACATAACTAAATATTCCTTATCCGAAGTGAATAATGCAAAAATCTCTCAAACCTACCCATCACGGAATTAAATTATTATAGATTTAATTTTCAATAGAAAATGACCAAATAGTCCCCAAAGTCTCCAGAGCCTCTCTTGCCTCAGCAGGGAGCTGGCTTTCCCCAAAAGGCACTGAGAATCCAACTAGTCACTCACTACCAAGGTCCCACTGAGTTCCAGGCTCCACATACTTCCAAGTCAGCAACCAGCAAACAGGGGGGATATAAAGGCCCTCCAGGGAACAGCATCTGTATGGGCAGTGGTGATGAGTTTGGGTTTTGGAGCCAACGAGTCCAGGGAGTGCCTCCTGGATTCGCCAATTACTAATAATGTGGCACTGGACCAGCTGTTGAACCTCTCCAAACCCCAGCTTCCTCATGTCAAGATGAAGGTGAAAGATCTGCTTCGTGGAACTGGGTGAGAATCTTAGTGAAATGCTGAAGGTAAGGCATTCATTACAGTGGTGGCCACGGAGATGCTCAGCACAGGGGCAGTCACTGTTAATACAGAGTTCTAAGCACTGAGATCAGCCGAACACTCCATCTGTCGACTGCACTTAGAAGGGGCCTGGCTGTTAGCAACGTGATTGCCTATCTTCCCCTCTCTCTAGAAATATTACAGACAAAATTTTTTTTTAAATCACTGGTTGAAAAGTAAAGGTAAAGAAGGATATTTTGGCATTGTGATTCTTTTCAGCACTTAAAGAATAAAACAACTGGTACCTTTAGCACACTCAAGGGAAACTGTATCAGGTACACTTGGAGATACAAATAACACAGGGGAACAATTTTTAATAAAATTCCTGTTGAATTTGATTTTTCAGCTGTTTTATACTTAAATTCCAAACCTGCAATTAGTTTTCTTCTATCACATCAAGTTTTTTCTCTACAGCTTATCTTAATGCAACCACCCTAGGCTGATCGAGCCTGGATCAAGGGAAGCACTAGTGCTCTCTTATTGGCTGAGAGCAAACCTCCCTCGAGTGGGGAGGGGCAGGGGATGACCTTGGAGACCAGCAACAGGTTCATACTTGTCTAGGTTATTCAGTTACACATGAGACAGTGTGGTGAGCAGTTGTGTGCCGCTCTACATAGTGAATCGTATTCTGAAGTGTAGTCCGAGTTCTTGTCTGTGTACAAGGAGTTAGCAGAATTTTTTATTTACATACGTACTTATTTCCTTTCCTTCAGATCAAGTCTGCCTCTGCTATTTCTCATTGTAAGCACCTAAACAACCTTGATTCATTTGTTATATCTGTGGCAGTTTCACCATTCCCAAAGGACAAACATCAGCGCAGTTGTCAGGCAAGCCTATTTTGCATATTTTAAAGTAAAACTTGGTGATCAAGATAAGTCTTGGGCCCCTCACAAGCTGTGCAAGCAGTGTGTCGAGAGTTTACCTAGGTGGACAAAGGGAACACATGATAAATTGCCATTTGGTGTACCTATGGTTTGGTGAGAGCCCAGAGATCATTCAAGTGACTGTTACTTTTGTAGAGTGAAAATGTCAGGATATAATATAAAATAAGAGTATCCTAGTCTACCATCAGCTATACACACAGTGCCTCAATCAGCTGAAATCCCAGTGCCCGTTTTCATTGAACTACCCTCTTTCAAAAACAGGAGTATGGTGAAGAACTAAGTGACAGCAACGATGAAGATTTTGAAACTGAAGATGACTCAGTTCATAAGGGATTTGATCAGCATGAGTTGAATGATTTGGCATGAGATTTGGGACTATCCAAAAAGGCTTCAGAACTCCTAGCATCAAGACTGCATGAGAAAAACTTGCTTGAAAAAGGAGCGAAGGCATCCTACTTTCCATCAAGAGAAAGTGCATTTCTGCAGTACTTTTGAAGTGATGGTGGCTTTGTGTATTGCCATGACATACATGGTTTAATAGAGAAATTGGGAATTCCAATCTAGAACACAACAGAATGGCAACTGTTCATCAATAGCTCAAAGCAGAGCTTGAAGTGTGTCCTCCTCCACAATGGCAATTTATTTGGTGCAGTCCCAACTGGCCATTCAGTTTGTCTTTGTGAAGACTATGAAGACATAAAGAGAGTCATTGATCAGTTGCAATATCACAAGCACAACTGGATCATCTGTGTTGACCTTAAAATGGTCTGCTTCCTTCTTGGTCAGCAATGTGGATACACCAAGTATCCCCGATTTCTGTGTATGTGGGACAGTAGAGCTCGTGAGAAACACTGGGTGGAGTCAAATTGGCCTCCAAGATCTGACCTGAAACCTGCTGACCAAACATTTCTATATGAGCCACTTGTTGACAGAAAGAACATTCTAGTCCCACCTCTGCACATAAAACTGGGTCTCATGAAGCAATGTGTGAAAGCTTTGCCAACTGAAGGAGACTGTTTCAAGTATCTCATTTTGGCATTACCTAGCCTGTCATTTGAAAAGATAAAATATCTTAATATGTATGTTTGGTAGCAGAACTTTACTACTTGTATACAGTTTGACTTACAGTAACAATACAAAGCGTTTATATGAATAAAATAACTCTAAACAGTATAGTCAGGTAATTTTTTCTTTATTTTCCTTTGTATGTACATTTTGTATGATTTTTGGGACAAAGGGTGGGTATCCTGTACCTTAAAAAGTTGATGTGATAGAGAAAAACTGGGGTCATTTTTTGGATTTAGATGCCAAAAGTTAGTCGAAAACAAGTGTCAGATCTAAGTCAATGAAAATTGTGTTCCCCAGTGTAATTATACATAATGATATATAATAATAATAGTAATAACAGATACAATTTAACACAATCTTGAAGAAAATGTCATGCAAGGTTTTCAGATAACACGCTCAGAGTGGTTGTTAAAATCTCTAATGACCACCCAGCTGGTAAAGAGGAGAGCCAAGGTTCAAATCCAAGTCGGTTTCATTCCAACTGCTCGTAACCACTATAACAAATTCCAAGTGTCCTCCTCACAAGCTACAAACCTCATACAACAGCACCACATGACAGGCTGATATGAACAGAATGGGGTAGGATGGAAATTTATGACATGTTCATTACAGAAGTCTGTGGCCTAAGTAACCAAAGGAAAGGGTCAAGCCCTCTACACACTACAGAACATTCTGCATGAAGTGACAACCTAAAATGAGGGTCACTTAATCATCTGGTAATTTTAGGACTAAACAATAGAGAGCACAGGATAATTCTGGAACTTTTCACTCTTAGGATGTGTAGACCCTAAAGCACATGTGAGTCATAACATTAAGTCTCTCAAGCAAAAATTGGCCAAAGGGTTTCTAAAGAAGAGAAACTTAACCAATAACAATGAAGAATATGGGCATTTTTAATATAAGTATTTTAAAAAGACTTTTTTAACTAAGGAATAAGTGTGACAATCTAATAAAACCAAATAATAAATTTTTAACCACTAAATTAGATTAATTGTAACTCTTAATTCACAACATATACACTTAACTTTCCTTAATGGTTCATGCATGATCTGGCTTTGTGGTTAATAATTTATATTTATGCATATATCTGTATATTTTGGCTAATATATTAGACTCTCATGAACCCACCACCTCACACAAGAACTAGAATATTAACAATAATTTACATCTACCAGTGCTTCTTCCAATCTACCTGTGTTAGCATTATCCTGAATCATGTTCTTATCATTGACTTGTTTTTTAATATAGTATATAATATAGATGTATATCTTAAAAGCATATTGTTTAGTTTTAGTTATTTTTATTTTAAGACATTAGAACTTTAAAGAAAGAAGATATGTCAATTGATACAGAAATGCATTTGGTAAAATTTGATATAAATTCTTGATAAAACTCTTAGTAAATCAGGACTAGAGAATGAAATATCCTTAACCTGGTTTAATTTTTAAAAACCATATAACAAACATCACACTTAATGTGAAAACATTAAAAGTGTGGCCTTTAGAATCAAAAACAAAAAATGCCTATTATCATACTTTTATTCAATATTGTCAAGGAGTTCCTAAACAGGAGATGAAAAAAAGGCAACTAAATGTAGAAAAGGAAACAAAATGTCAACTATGATTGTAAACATAGAAAGATCAAAATAATCTAAAAGTCATTTTTATATTTTTTATTTTTTTAAGATTTTATTAATTTATTTTTAGAGAGGGGTATAGGGAGGGAGAAAGAGAGGGAGAGAAACATCAATGTGCAGGAGAAACATCTATCAGTTGCCTCTCCCCTGCCCCCAACAGGGGACCTGGCCTACCACCCAGGCACGTGCCCTAACTAGGAATCGAACCGGCAACTTTTCAGTTCACAGACTAGTGCTCAATCCACTGAGCCACACCAACCAGGGCTATATTTTTTATTTATTTTTTTATTGTATTTATTTTCCATTACCATTTATCCTCCTTATGCCCCACCCCAATCACCACACTGTTCTCCATGTCCGAGTTCTTCTTCCTTTTTGCTTGATCCCTCTACCCTCTAGCCACCCCCTCAGCTGTCATCCTGCTCTCTATATATGAATCTGTCTCTATTTTGCTTCTTAGTTCAGGTTGTTCATTAGATTACACATATGAGTTAAATCACATGGTATTTGTCTTTCTCTGACTGGCTTATCTCACTTAGCATAATGTTCTCCAGGTCCATCCATGCTGTCACAAATGGTAAAATTTTCTTCTTTTTTATGGCCAAGTAGTATTGCATTGTGTAAATGTCCCATAGTTGTTTCATCCACTCATCTACTGATGGGCACTTGGGCTACTTCCATATCTTGATGATTGTAAATAATGCTGCAATGAACATAAAGGTGCTTACATTCTTTAGAATTAGTGTTCTGGGTTTCTTTGGATATATTCCCAGAAGGGTATCACTAGATCAAAAGGCAGATCGATTTTTAATTTTTTGAAGTATCTCCATACTGCTTTCCACAGTGGCTGCACCAGTCTGCATTCCCTCCAACAATGCAAGAGGGTTCCTCCTCTTCATATCCTTGCCAGCACTTGTTGTTTGTTGATTTATTTATGATAGCTATTCTGACAGGTGTGAGGTGATATCTTATTGTGGTTTTAATTTGCATTTCTCTGGTGATTAGTGATGTTGAGCATCTTTTCATATGTCTATGGGCCATCTGTATGTCTTCCTTGGAGAAGTGTCTATTCAGGTCCTTTGCCCATTTTTAACTGGATTATTTGTTATTTTGGGTGTTGACTTTTATAAGTTCTTTATAAATTTTGGATATTAACCCCTTATCTGATGTATTGGTGAATATGTTCCCCCATTCAGTGGGTTGTCTTCTCATTTTGTTGATGGTTTCTTTTGCTGTGCAAAAACTTTTTAGCTTGATGTAGTCCCATTTGTTTATTTCTTTTCTTTCCCTTGCCTGAGGAGGTATATCAGGTAAAATATTGCTATAAGAAATGTCCAGGATCTTACTGCCTGTTTTCTTCTAGGATTTTTATGGTTTTGGGTTTAACATTTAAGTTTTTAATTCATCTTGAATTTCTTCTTGTGTGTGTCATAAGAAGGTGATCTGGTTTCATTTTCTGCACGTATCTGTCCAGTTTTCCCAAAACCATTTACTGAATAAACTATTTTTAGCCCATTGTATGTGCTTGCTTCCACTGTCAAATATTGACTGTAAAGGTGTGAGTTCACTTCTGGGCTCTCTATCCTGTTCCATTGATCTATACATCTGTTTTTATGCCAGTAGCATGCTGTTTTGATTACTATGGCCTTAAAGTATAGTTTGATATTATGTAGTGTGATTCCTCCAACTTTGTTCTTCTTTTTCAGATTGCTGTTTTTATGCAGGGCCTTTTGTGGTTCCATATAAAATTTTTAAATACTTGTTTTAGTTCTGTGAAATACATCATTGGTATATTGATAAGAATTGCATTGAACCTAGATTGCTTTGGGCAGTATGGACATTTTAACGATATAAATTCTTCCTATCTATGAATACAGTAAGTGCTTCCGCTTATTTGTGTCTTCTTCAATTCATTTCTTCAGTGTCTTATAATTTTCCAAGTATAGATCTTTTGCATCCTTGGTTAGATGTATTCCTGGGTATTTTATTCTTTTTGAAGCAATTTTGAACAAGAATGTTTTATTAATTTCCCTTTCTTGTAGTTCATTATTGGCATATGGAAATGCAATTGATTCCTGGATATTAATTTTGTATCCTGCACTTTGCTGAATTCATTTATCACTTCTAATAGTTTCTTGGTAGAATCTTTAGAGTTCTCTCTAAAGATTCATGTCATCTGCAAGTAAAGACAGTTTTATTTCTTCTTTTCCAGTTTGGATGTCTTTTATTTCTTCTTATCTGATTGCTCTGTCTAGGACTTCCAGTACTACGTTGAAAAAGAGAAGTGAAAGCAAACATCCTTGTCTTGTTCCCTATCTTAAAAGGAATGCTTGTAGTTTTTGCCTGTTGAGTATGATGCTGGCAGTGGGTTTGTCATATATGGCCTTTATTATGTTTAGGTATGTTTCCTCTACTCCCACTTTGCTGAGAGCTTGTATCATAAATAGGTGACAGATTTTAGCAAATGCTTTCTCTGTACCTATTGATAATACAATGTGGTTTTTATCCTTCATTTCGTTCATGTGGTGAATCACATTTATTGATTTGCAAATGATGTGCCAACCTTGCATTCCTGGAATAAATCCCACTTAATCATGATGTTTGGTCTTTTTTTATTATTTTATTCATTTATTTTTAGAGAGAAGCAAAGGGAAGGAGAGAAACATCAATGTGTGGTTGCCTCTCACACACTGGACCTGGCCTACAACCCAGGCATGTGCTCTGCATGGGACTCGAACCAGTGACCCTTTGGTTTGCAGGCCAGTGCTCAATGCACTGAGCCACACCAGCCGGAGCTGATCTTTTTGATGTATTGCTGTACAGTATTCCCTCACTTATCGCGGATATTATGTTCTAGACCGAGCCCCCCCCCCATGATACATGAAAATCCACGAAGTAGGAACCTTACATTTATTTTAGTATTTATATATATTTTAAGGCTTTATAAACCCTGCCCACACACTTATAAACTTCCCAGTCCCTTATTAACCTTTCCCACACCCTTATTAACCTTTTCCACACTTTTATAAACACTACTTATGTTCTTAAACCTATTCTACACTCTTAAACCTACGTAACTTTAACAACATATGTATACAGTACCACAAAATCCCACAATATAGCAAAAAATCCATGATAAATAATTAAATATAATATTTTTTTAAATCCCACAATACAGAGGCCACGATAAGTGAACCACAATACAGAGAGGAACTACTATCTTTGATTTGCTAGTATTTTGTTGAGGATTTTTAGCATCTATGTTCATCAGGGATATTAGCCTATAATTCTCTCTCTCTCTCTCTCTCTCTCTCTCTCTCTCTCTCTCTCTCTCTCTCTCTCTCTTTCTTTAGTGTCTTTTTCTGGTTTTGGAATTAGGATAATGCTGGCCTCGTAAAATGAGCTTGGGAGTCTTCCCTCCTCTTGGATTTTTTGAAATAGTTTGAGAAAGAGAGGTGTTAGCAAGAGTACCAGATATAAGATCAACATACAAAAACCAATCACATATCTACATACCAGCGATAAACAGCAAATACATCATTTATAAAGATATAATTTAAAATAGCATTTAAAATATCAAGT
This sequence comes from Furipterus horrens, assembly GCF_987537825.1. Lineage (NCBI taxonomy): Eukaryota > Metazoa > Chordata > Mammalia > Chiroptera > Furipteridae > Furipterus > Furipterus horrens. Next base: position 146,584,298 of record NW_028327173.1, read on the forward strand.
ATAACTAAGAATAAATATTTTTAAATAGATGCAAGATTCAAACAAAATTTTTTTAAGTTTTAGTAGGAGACATTAAATAAAAACAAAATAAATTAAGAACTATACCAGGTTTATAATTAGGAAGACCTAATATCACCAAGATGACATTCTCTCAAAACTGACCTTAAAATTCAATATAATGCTAATCAAAATCCTATAAAGGGTTGTTCATGGAACTTTATAAGCTGATTTTAAAATTCACATGGAAAGCAGAAAGCCAAGACATTCTGTTAAAGAAAGCAAGAAAAAGAGATGCACCCTGTCAGATATTAGGACTTCTGATAAAGCTAACTAATTTAAAAAGTAGATATTGACCTATGGAATATGAGAGCTCAGAAAAAATCTCACACACACACACACATATAACTTCAATATAGGATAAAGGTGGTGAATTATATGATAAAATTGAAAACTGGATCAATTTTAAAGTCTGATAAATACCAAGTGTTTAGAGAGAATATATATGCACAAGGTTTCTTCAGTATTGCTGGTAGGAATGTAAATTGGTACAACTACTTTGGAAGGCAGTATTGCATTATCTTGCAAATCTGAACAGTTAGATAAATACTCAATGACCCAGAAATTCCACTCCTAGATGGAAACTAGAGGAAACTCTTATTTATGTATAGCAGACAACACATCCAAAAATCTTCATGGCAACAGCAGTCATAAAAACAAAAGTCTAGAAATAACCCAGACAGATATCTATTTATAAGAAAATACATAAGTAAATCTAGGTATTATCCCACTATGAAATGTTATAGTGCCCTCAAAAAGAGCGCCCTACTGATGCACACACAAAAAATATGTAGATAAATCTTGGCAGCATAATATTGCCTGGTAAATTAAGTCCCAAAAGATTATCAATACCAACATCCATTTTATCAAATGTAAACTCAAATATAAAACTTAAGGCTATATTAAACCAGGAATCAAAATAATAATCAAACTAAAACCCCTCCCTCTCTAAAAACTTATCCTGAAAGTATAAATCTCTAGAATTTCCATGGTGTGATATGCAATCTATTTTATTTCACTTGATAAATAAAATTATATACTTCATCAAGATCAAATGAAATACAAATGGAAAAAACTTCAAGTATCGTTTCGTTGGCAGCCGTCCGTCTCGAGAGACGATGGTGTAGCTTCTTAAGAGTCTATCTGCACCGCCGAGAATGGCTGTGCAGTCCGACTCGGGAGTGACACGGCATCTGTCTCCTCCCGTGTTGAATCGACATCTTGCGATGACGCTGGAGTGTCCTCTCCAGTGAAGCTGAAGCTACAGAGCCTGGGCAGGGTGATATGGAGGGTCTGCTGTTGCCCATGCAGCAGACCCCCCCTCTCTTCGCAGCTGAAGGGTCCAAGGGAAAGACGGAGTCAATACAGCTTGGCTTCAGGTGCGCCGCAGGAGTTGCCGGTGTTGACTACAATGTCAAACCGCCTTAGGGACTCCGGCTCCGGATTTTCTGTCGGGGTTTACTCCCTTAGCCTTTCCCCTGAAGAGGTATGCCGCAAGGCAGCGGAGGTTTTTTGGAGTCAGAGTTTTCCTTCTCTGATGTGCCCTGACTGGAAGATCGAACCAGCGACACTTAGCTCGCAGGCCGACGCTCAATCCACTGAGCCAAACCAGCCAGGTTTGGCTATACTCTATACTTCAAGTATAGAGTAATAAATATTCTACCATCTCTCATTATCTATTTGGAAGAGTGTGCTTACTTATTTAAGGATAGAAATCACCCTCTCGGTCACAATGTGACAATCGTGAATAACTCTAGTGAACCAGAAAAATATTAGTCGTATCATTGTGAAACGGCACATACTGGAAAACACTCATTCACGTAATTTATCTTGCCACACTTGGTACAGTATCCATCTGTAGCCATTTTTGACTGAATGGGGAAGGCCATACATTTGCTCAAAGATCATTTTTGAGCCCAGTAAGGAAATCTTTTAGCTCCTAAATTAGAAGCCCGAGGAGCTTGGCAGTCTTCACATGTGGGAAACCTATTGAGTAGTGAATGGAATAATTATTCCCACGGACTGTATATTCTGGACATGGGAATGCAGCTCAGAGCTCCATGAAAGCCACATTTGCCCTCCCAACTCTCAACACTAAAAATGGAGGGGAGGTTCCCTCTTTAATGTCATTAGTCTATTCTCATAACAAATAATTGCCTTTGATTGTCAGATTATTTAATACACTAGTTATATGGATACAACCAATCAACGTATTGTCCTGAACAATAGAAAATCTGCAATTTCTGTTCTGAATACTAAGGTAGTTCTGAGTGGGTACTGGGGAATCTGCAAATTAAATATAATAGCATTACCATGAGTTTTCACTATTATAACTATTTAGGTTCCAGTCACATACCTTATCTATATCTATATCTATATCTATATATGTAAAATAAGGGTCTTTCTCCTTTGAAAAGGGGAACAAAATAGTCGTAAGAGTTTTAAGCAAAATGAGTTTAGTGTTACTTATCAACCATTCCAAGTGTCAGAGTAGTGTTCTATTTTTCAGTGGCAGGAAGTATCAAGACACTAGGAGAACACAATAGAAAAGCTCCCACAAAACTACGAAAATGAGAACACCATACAAATGATAGATGCCTTGTTAAGAAATGAGAATACTGAAATGGATTCAGTTTTCTAAATCAATAATTTTCCAATTATTAGGTATGCAATTCATGAGATGCAATAACCAAAGCACAAATGTTTTTGTTTTATATAGTATTACAGAATGCCACAGTTTCAAAAGAACACATATACACATTTCAAAACTACTTGTATATATTGACAATGTTAGTGACATGTCAATTAATACATTTCTGGAGAGCACAGACTTGAGCTTATAATCTGTCCCCCAACTAGACGGTAAGCTGAGAGCAGGGACTGTTCTATTTATTATTGTATCTCAAGGGCATGATACAACATTCATGCTTAGAAAATATTTTTTTGACTGAATGAACTTTGCATTATGTGTCAAGAGCTTTTAAAATTTTTCACACCTCCCTTTAAAGCAATAATACTAGTCCTAGGAATTTACCCTAAGGAAATTATCAGACCCACAAAGATAAGTAAACAAGGATGTTTGTTGCGGTATTATTTATAATAATAATAAATCTATATGTTCAACAACAAGGGAATTAGTAAAATGTGGTATATTACAAATGTAATGTAGTACTAGCAGTTACTTAAAAGCATATTTACAAAGTGTAATTATTGACAAGGGTAATTTACTCACTATAACATTATATATACAATCTATATAATGCATATATAACATATACAAGTAAATTCTATATAGGTAGGCATGTGTATACTTGTATCCATAGAAAAAGAACTTGTAGAAAAAATACACAAAAATGTTAAAAGTAGTTATAGTTTGCTAATAAATAGAATGTAGCAGCCAGTAATTTAAAAGCTTACAAAAACAAAATTATCCTTAGTAAATGAAATATAAATGAATTTAGTTACTAATAAACACACTCTTTTGTGCGTGTGTTCTATCCGTAAGCTATCCAACAACCACAAAAAAGCATTTAGTATTTAGTCTTATAAGACAGAAACGAGACATTCATAAGCAAGAGGAAAATATGTAAATACAGTTTAAACACCACAAGAGCAACTCCACCAAAATGAGCACATGCTTTAAAAATAGTCATGCAAATAAAATATCTCATTGGAAAGGTAAATATTAGTGAATACTTTATTTGAAATATAGAAGCATTCATATTTAGAGTAATGATAACAGTGAAATACACTTTGTAAAAATACTTTTTAAATCTTTTAAAATAACAAATACAGTTCTTTCCAAATTTTGCTTTCTAAAAATAAAATTCTGCTACCAATTCTTATCAAGGATGTCAGATTTTCCTTCTTTAATACTGTTTTATGCTACTGCTACCTAAATTCAGAGTCTGTAAGAATTCTGGACTCATCTGATGGAAACAAATGCACCCTTACAGGAAGGCAATCTGAAACCACATGTCCCCATCTGCTTCCCTTATAATCTTTCTGCACCAAGTCACAAAAGCTGCTGAAATTAAACAGTGGAGACTAGATTCACTGATAGGCAATAAAAATGTTGTCAGTATTTTTAATTATTTGGGTATTATTTTGTTGTTGTTGTTACTGTTGTTTTTTTAATCTAGGAAATGTCCCCACTATAAAGGTCTCAAAACAACTGAAAAAGCAAGTGTGCATCTTGCCTGGTTTTTAGGCTATTCATATGCACACATTCATTATTCAGCTGAGTTTACTGTGCTGTTCAGTGTCTTTGGTCAGTTTTTCTCCCCATTAATTAAAACAAACTAAATAGATTTTCATGAAATTTTTATAAGTTCGGTACTCAGACAACTAATATCAGAGTTTTAAGAAAGATGGAGAGTAGTTCAGCATAATTATTGAAGAAGCCTAGGAGTCCAAGTAGGCTAAAAGCTAACCAACCAAGAACCCTGAGTATCTTAAATCCACCTTTAGAAACCAAACAGATCTGAACAAATATTGCAAGTCAATGTATATTTTTCTGAACTGTTGCCCTGGCAAACTGGCATGGGGAAAAGAATGACTGCCTCAAGTAACACCCAAATTTTGGTCATAATTTCAGCTACTAACAGCCACAGTCTAACTTAAATATAAGAGTCCTGCTATATCTGAGATGACACAGAATTTGTTATAAAGATATCCTGATCAAACAGGAGACTTTACCACCACATGCAAGCATATCATAGATACCAACAAGAACATTTATGTTAAAGCATTTTAATGATTCATCAGTGCTAAGAAACATATTATTGGGGGAAAATCCAACAATGTCACCACAGGCAATGATACCACAGGTGTGACCCTGGCTATAAAATTTTCCATTTGTCATAAGCACAAATTTTAACATTAACATTTGAAATAGCAACCAGGTAACTCTGAATCATTCAGCATTCACCTGAATGTTTATAAACTGTAGTCTATACCACATTAATCTGAAGTAGTAAAACTCTTGAGCAAGTTCCCACGGTACTCAACTAATTTCAATAAATAAATTGTACGTCTTAAACATACTGAGGAAATGTTAAGAATAAGGCCCAGAATCCTAGATACAGGGGAAGTCTTGAAGCACAAAATGTAATTTTAGAATGAAACTAATAGTTCCTTATTCAAAAGCCATTAAACATCTAGCAATCACTATTCCAATGAATTAGTAAAAGGTAAAAAATATTAAAAGTTTATGAAGTTATTTGATCCATACATAGATAATAGAGCAGGAGCCAATTCCTAAAGACAACATATTCAGAACAGCTGCCTTGCCTCAGAGAAAGTGCTAAGCTGCCATGACAGGGACTGTAATTTGCCTCTCAATGTCCGTTCTCTCCTAAAATATCAGTATTTTTAGTTTGCCATATTGCCACTTAGCTAAAGACTCATTTCCCAGTCTTCTGCTGCTACATATCACCACATAGCTAAGTTTTGACTAACAGAATGTGAGTATATATGCTATGTGCAACTTCCCAGACATGATCTTTCCCCTGGCTGGAACATGGCTGAGGTGGTCAGAGCTCTAACAGACACCTTAGACTGGGAGATGGATGACAGGTGAGCATCAAGGCACAAAGAGCCCAGGTCCTCGATAACTGTGGAACCACAGTCAGCCCTGGACCTTCCATCTGGACATACATAAGGGAGAGAAAGAAACTTCTATCTTGTTTACACCATGATTATTTAGAGTTTATAAATACAGCAGTTAGCATTTATTTAGCACTTACTACACATCGCAAACACCGTGCTGAGCACTTGGCATATAATCTCTCATTTGCTTGTAACACATGAAAACCAGGCCTGTGGAGGAGAGATAACTAACTCGCCTGGAGCCACTCAGCTACCAGGACTTGAACACTGACCTATCTGATGCCAGTGCCATGACCAGGCTGTGAACCACCCTCCACACCTTAAATTCCTCTGGTCTCATGTGCAGAACAACCATGATGCCCTCCCACAAAACACCCCAAGAACACTGAGTTGTATGTCCCTCAGATTTTACTGTCGTATCTTCAAGACCATGCAGAAGACAAATATATACAAAGTCTGTCCAGAAGGTATCCAGCCATGTAATATGAAAAAGAGGCATTTATTGAAGAAGATACAAGATACAAGAAACATCGTACATAGGACAGTGATGCCTCAGTCCCCTTCAAAGTGGGCACCTTGGGACCTTACACAGTTCTCCCAGTCACCATCAGCTGCCCTGTCATATTTTCCTGAATCTCATTGACGGTCTGATATCTCTTCCCTTTCAAAGGTGATTTTAGTTTTGGGAAAAGCCAGAAGTCACAGGGCACGAAATCTGGGCTGTAGATGGACTGAGTCACCTGGGTGATTTGATGTTTTGCCAAAAAACTCCACACGAGACGTGATGCATGAACAGGCGCTTGTTGTGATGAAGCTGCCAATCACCAGTTGCCCACCTTCTGAATCATCTGAATAGTTTCTGCAGATGAATGCAAGCTTAATGCAAAAGTTGATGCAGATTAATTGCTCTATTCACTCAGTCATTTTGAATGCGATGCCCACACAGTACACATGCTCACTCAACAGCATCTACCGCCCCCACTGACTAGTACAGAAAAGTCATCATTGTTCACACATGTGCATTCCAGTCCACTCTCCTTGGCTGCTGGGTTGCATCAACGTCACACAAACCATTCTCATTGTATTAACAATTGCTGGACTTTTTCTGGATAGACCTCAGATGATATTTTGACATATGATATGATATGTAATAGAAATGAGACAATGTCATATAGTCAAGATTCACAGAGGAAATATATCATCCTCACTGCCACTCCAATACAATACAACTTAAAGTCATGCCATAAAGCAATATACCAAACAGTTAATAGTTTTCGTTCTTAGGGGTTTTTTTTCTTCTTTTTCCTTTTCTTTTTTTTCTTTGGTGATTATTTTAGGGGTGGGGTATGAATCAAGAGTATAGAAGACCTGTAGTTTCTACATTATATATTTCTATGCTGTTTGAAGTTTTAGAACTAGCTAGTATTATCTTTGTTTTTTCAAAAGGCAGTAGCAATTTCTTAAAACATGTCCTAATAATTTTTCTATTTATAATTTTATCATTTAAGAATATGTAATTGTAAGTTATGAAGAAAAAATGTCAAAGTGCTAGAGACATATAATGATTTGGATGAAGTGATGAAAAAAATCAGATTTAAAAAACCTATTTCCAACTATATTATTCCAATATGGATATACAGCATCTTAAGTGTTACATGTAGTTATATGTAGTTAGTGGATATAATACTAACTAGAATATGAGATGGGAGGAAAGTTAACTTAGGCAAAACATAAAAGGAAAAAGAGGAAAATTCTTCCAGATGTATGTTCAATGTGCAGAATTCATGGGTTAAAGTCCTGTAGCCTTGGTAGAGAAAGGGTGAGTTGTTTTTTTTTCTGAGCTTCCTAGCAGACAGGGCAAAAAGGAGCTCAGAGTATCAATCAGATGATAGGAAGTGAGCCATTAGAAGGAAGCAGAACCTATTGAGATTCTCTCTCTGTTGAGTCCATAGAACTTTTTCACAAAATGTACTGTGTCTGCAAACATAAAAAGTATTTTTGAAACTTTGGGGCCCAGTTTCAAGTACAAAACTTTAATAATTTTAAGACCAAAACTTAAATAATTTAAAACTGAAAGACATGAATATTATATAGAAGCCGAAATAAAATGGTCTCAGTAGAGTGGTTGGCCTAGTTTCCAACCACCTTCGCCTTTATATAAATGATACATTGTAATTTACTTTCCATAATTCACTTTCTTTGCAGATACTAATATCTTAACCATTGGTAACCCATTTTTAAATATGCAGCCCTAAAATCATTATAGTCTGACATTTTTATATGCTTATAAAATGCATTTTGTTCCAACTGTTTTTATTAGAAGAAATGTGGCCTGCTGAAACCAAACCCTACATATTTTACTTTGGAAAAAAAAAGGCAGCTGGAAATATAAAACCCCACACATCTGCTTTTAACACTGCTTGAGAACTAAAACCTATAATGTGAAATTGACATCTATTAATGGTTTGCTCAAAGAAACTGAGACATGTTTAACAGAACGCAGCACTCTGAGCTCAGGCCACAAACCATGGTATTCCCACTGCTCCCCGGGAAGGGATGAGTGCAGTGGCCATGCCTGCTGAGGCTCCTGGGTATGGGAGCTCTCACAGGGATCTCTGTCTTGTTGCACCATCTCCAGACTCAAGCATACAGAAACAAATTTGTTGGAATTTAGCCTCTGAGGAGGCAAGCAAATTATGTTAACCATAGGCAAACATTACTCTATGGTTTGTTTCCATGTCTTTCCAAAAAATTGCATTTTAAAATCAGATCTTAGAAAACTACATATGACAAGACATCCATATCATTTCTTTTCTTGCCTCATGAAAAGACAAAATTTGTGAAAACAACTATTTAATATCATTTAAGTTGTAATACTCTAACCACAGATGTGTTTATATTAAAGTAAATGTTTCTTAAAAAATATAGTTTATCCCCAAACTCTCCCAAACATAAATGGAGGAAGGAGATGCCCAGGAGTAACCAGTACATGGAAGTTCCAGGTCCAATACAGGCAAGGAAAGAGAGTGAAACTAACTATAAAGAGAAAGAGGGAGACAGAGTCAAAGTAAATTGGCATCAGAGGCATGGATGGTCTGAGTGTGAGGGGAGCAGGTCAGCAGAAACTAATAAGGCGGTTAACAGCCCAAATAGCCAACTGATTTCCAGTATACTGGCCCAAATGCAAGTCTGTATGTTCTCTGCTAGTTGATCTCTTATTAGACATTTCCATTTGGAACTTCAAAACTGGATGTGGACCATGACCGTATGGGGTTTATCACCAGAATACAGGACTGGTTCGATATGCCAAACCCAACCAATGTAATCTATCAGGTTAGCAGTCTAAAGGGAAAAAAAATGATAATATAATCACAGCAACTGATGCAGAAAAGCATTTGACAATTCATATAAAAACTCATAAAATTCATAACAAAAACTCTCAACAAAGTAGAAAGGAAAGGGAATTTCCTCAACCTAATAAAATCTATAGCTAACATCATACATACTTAATGGAAAAAGATTTAATGTTTTCCTCCTAAGCTTGGAAACAAAGCAAAAATGTCCATTCTCACACTTTTATTCAACATTGTACAGAAAGTTCCAGCAATCCTAAGAAAAAAGGCAAGGGAAAAAAATTAAAAGGCACACAGATTGGAAATAAATAAAACTATTGCTATTCACAGACAAGATGACTGGCTATGAAGAAAATCCTAAGGTATTAGGGGGGAAGGGGGAAAAGGGGGAACCTCCTAGAACTAATAAGTCATTTTAGCAAGTTCACAGATAAAAATCAACGCTCAAAAATTAATCATATTTCTATTTATATTAGCAATGCACAACTAGAAACTGAAAAATAGACCATTTACAATAGTTCCAAAAAATGAAATACTTAAGTTTATTTTTTAATACTTAAGTTTAAATCTTTAAAAGTATCCATAGGATCTACATACTGATAACTATAAACTGCTCCTGAAAGAAATCAAATAAGACCTTTTTAAATAGAAAGGCATACCTTATTGATGGATTGGAAGATTGAATGCAAAAAAAAGATGTCAGTTTTCACTAAATTTATCTATAGATTTGTGCAATCCCAGCCAAATCCCAGCATGACTGTCTATAGATATAGACAAGCTGATTCTATATTTATATGAGAAGACAAATGAAGAAGTATAGCTAAAATAATTTTGATAAAAGAAAAATAAAATTGGAGAAATCGCATGATCTGATTTTATAAATTACAATAAAACTAGAGTAATTAGGATAGTTCAGGAGGACTTCCAGTCAAGATGGCAGCGTAGGTAAACACAGTATTCACATCCTCCCACAACCATATCACAATTACAACTAAACTGCAGAACAAGACATCATTCAGAACCACCTGAAATATAGCTTAATAGAAGTCCTACAACTAGAGATTTAAAGAAGCCACATCAAGACTGGTAGGAGGGGCAGACATGCAGAATGGCCTGGTCCCACACCCACATGTGGGGGATAAAAACTGGGAGGGCTATCTCAGCTTTGGGGGGTCCCCCTGAGTAGCAAGGGGTCTCAGTCCCACATCAGGCCCCTAAACACTTTCCATTCAACTCCACAAGATTAGTTATTTATTCTTAATCTCCACTCAAGTGAAGAATCTGAGGCATAGAAAAGTCACGTAACTTTTTCAAGTCAAGCTCTTAGTAGTAAGGGGCAGAGGAGGGATTCAAAAACAGGTACTTTGGCTCCATACTGGTCTCAATGCTGCCTCTTACTAGGACCTTAAGATCCCAGACTCCACCACACGCCTCAGCAACCCCCACCTACCGGTGTGGGGCATGCGATAGACACTTCACAAAATCTAAATAACTGGTGTTATTATATTTTTGGCTATCTTTGCAAATTCAGAGAGCATTCTTAAGGAAAGATGCTAAAGTCTGTTTTGAAGGGTTCTCCTACTTTCTTTAATTTTCTGTTTCATTTCACCATGAGAATTTCCTGAACTAAGAAAAAAGAACTATTCATGTGTAATGAAGACAAAATGTTAGTACTTAGTCATATGTTAAGATTTTTATGTAAACATTGCTCAAAATGGATACCAAAACAATATTAACAAAGTAAAAATCCTCCTGAGAAAATTTATTTTATATCCCAGTGAGAGTCCTTTGCTAAAATCCTTCCCTCCACCCCCTACACACAGAGAAACCCTCAAAGATGTCTTGTCACTAAAGAGATAAAGTATACATGCCTTCTGAGAATTTTGATCATTTTTAAGATCTCTATCCTAACAGTTTGTTTTGGAAAATCTCAATATTTGACCCAATTCTGGATCAATATTGTGTGTGGTTTAAAGGTAAAGAAAGGATTACAGTCAGCTGTCCATGCCTGTCTCTCTATGAAGAGTGTGCTTGCTGAATATAGCTCATCTGTACTACAAAAAAAAGAAAAAAAGAAACACCCAAAAGATGAGTCTTCCCATTGATATTTTTCTTCAACAACATTCTACTAAAGAGAGATTAAGCCTAAAAGAACAAGAAAGACACTTGATAAAATTTCACCGCACCTGGCCATCATTCAGACCTTTGGTTGGGTCCCATGATACACTACAGACAATATACATGTCTTCAATCTATTTACATGTACAGTAATAATATTACAATAAAATTGTAAACTATCACTGAGCTATAATTTTTGAGTTTAATTAAAATCTTTGCTGACATGATTAGCTTAAAAAATTAGCAAAAAGGATAAGAAAACCATCCAGCTAGCCATGGCCAGGTAGCTCAGTTGGTTAGAGCATTATTCCAGTTGTGGATTCGATCCCTGGTCAGGGCACATACAAGAACCAATCAGTGAAAGCATGAATAGTTGGGACAACAAAAGCTGATGTATGGGAGGAAACAAGATGGCGGAGGAGTAAGTGGAAGCTACACTAACTTCCTCCTAGAACTAGTCTGGATTTACAATGTAATTTTGGAGAAATCATCTGGAATAACGAACCGAACACCAGCTGGAGAGAAGTCTTATAACCACGGAGAGACAGAAAAGGCCGCTACATCACAACGTGACCGGTAGGGAGTGCGGAGACGTGGAAGGGCTGGCTGGGCTCCCACGGGTGGCAGCTGAAGGGGCTGAGAAACAGCTCAGCAGCCGGGGATTCCCCCTGAGAAGGGCAGGGTCTAAACCCCCAGCTGGGCTTCCCAGCCTACAGCGACAGAGTGGAAAGTAAAATAGTATCAGCTGTGAAAAGCGAAAAGCCACAGGGTTTCTTGCTAGCCGGAGAGAAACAGCAGGAGAAAAAGAGCTCTTAAGTGGATCACATACGAAAATATTTTGGCCACCACTTACCCTGGGCTCAAGCAGAGGGAAGGCAGAGAGGACTGGAGACACTTGGGGAGAATTTGGCACGGTGGCTTTGAGGGGAGAACTGGAGGAGCAGCTGACTGGGTCCCAGTGCTGACTCATCCCCAGTACTGCGGGTAGACCATTCCCCTCCAAGTGGCGTCAGCCTGAGGGGAAGCAAAAGCCCTGCCTACAGGAATTAAGCTGCCACACCCACAGTCCTTAAGCCTGACAGCTAATCACAGATTGAATAGATTAACAATCAAAGAAGACAGACAACAGCAGTAGATCCCTGGAAGTCTCCAACAGGCTGCCTAGGGCCAGACTGGTACATGATCTGACGCCACCAGAGGCAGATCCAGGAAGTGCAGATCATTCCAAGAAGCACCAACAAACAATAGGAGTCAAAAAAATGGGGAGACAGAGAAACAACCTCCCATCAAAAGGAAAGGTAGAATCCCCAGAAAGAGTGCTAAATGAAATAGAGGGGAGCGAACTATCAGATATGGAATTCAAAACATGGATTATGGAGAAGCTGAATGAGCTCAGCGGAAACTTCAAAGAACTCCAGAAAAACTACAAGGAACTCACAGAAAATTACGTGAGCATGAAAAAGGACATAGAAGCTATCAATAAGAGCCAGGAGGAAATGAAAAATACGATCTCTGAATTGAAGAACACAGTAGAAGGAATTAAAAGCAGGCTAGAGGAAGCAGAAGATCGGATCAGCGAGCTGGAGGACAACCTACACAAAAACTCCCAGACAATGCAACAAAATGAAAAAAGACTGAACAAGACTGAAGAGGTTCTAAGACAGCTGCAGGACAACATGAAACGTAATAATATCCGTATCATAGGAATTCCAGAAGGAGAAGAAGAAGAGCAAGGGATAGAAAACCTCTTTGAAAAACTAATGACAGAAAACTTTCCTAACATGACGAGAGAAAGAGTCACGCAAGTCCAGGAAGCACAGAGGGTCCCAATGAAGATGAACCCCAACAGGCCCACTTCAAGACACATCATAATTAAAATGCCAACATTCAAAGACAAAGAGAGAATCCTAAAAGCAGCAAGAGAGAAACAACTAATAACATACAAGGGAGCTCCAATAAGGCTATCATCAGATTTCTCAGCAGAAACACTACAAGCCAGAAGGGAATGGCAAAAAATATTCCAAGCAATGAAAAACAAAGGCCTACAACCAAGAATACTCTACCCAGCAAGACTCTCATTCAAAATGGAAGGTGAAATAAGGAGTTTCCAAGACAAAAGAAGGCTAAAAGAATACATCTCCACCAAACCAGCATTGCAAGAGATGCTAAAGGGTCTGCTTTAAGAAGATGAAGAAACAGAGAGACAGAGAGGAACACGAGTACAAAGGGGGAAAATGACAATGAATAAGTACTGAAAGAAAGAAGGAACTTCTACCATTTGCAACAACATGATTGGAACTAGAGAGAATTATGCTTAGCGAAATAAGCCAGGCAACAAAAGAAAATTACCTTATGCTGTCACCTGTTACAGGAAACTAATGAACAACACAAACAAATGAGCAAAATTGAACCAGAGGTATGTAAACAAGGAATAAACTAACAGTAACAAAGGGGGAGATGGGAGGGAGAGAAGGGGTAAGAAGGGGAAGGGTCTAGTCAAAGAACATGTATGAATGACCCATGGACATGGACAACTGGGTGGGGACTGACTGTGGGGGGGGGCAAGGTGCAGGGAAGCAAGAGGGGGAAAAAAAGTGAGACAACTGTAGTGGAAAAACAAACAAACAGAAAATTTTTTAGTGGGGGGGGAATAAAAATATAAAGAATAGAAATGCAAGTTCAGTGAATATTAGAAGGACAAGGATTTTCCTTCCGATAAGACAGTCCTACAGATTTAGAGACTTGTATGTGGGTTATGTTACATAAATTAACATGTGTTTTCTGTTTTCAAAGGGCATAAGCCTACAATCTCATTACCTGAGTGATTATCTGTATGCATAGGCCTCACTTAATCCTGTCTGCATTGCTGCCTCCTGAGACTCAATGGTTTGGCTGAACTAAGTGGCTGGGTTGGTGAAGAACGGGGTGGTCTGTGGGCTTCACTTTAAAACTGGTTTCTCTTTTCTATCCTAATGGCTTGGACAGAAAAAGCCCAGAGGCCTGAGATGGGGGAAACCTAAAATATTTCCCTCAGTCCAAAATAAGTATAATGGGCAAAAGGGTTTTGGACAGGTGAGATGTACCTGGCACACCTTCCTCCAAAGAAGCCCTTCTTTTCCCTAATGTGGGACATTGAAAAATTAATACCTGTCTTTTGTCATCTAGTGGTTACGGATTAAATGATGTCCTTTAACCCTGTTGCCCCCAGAATACAACAAGGATGCCAGCCTGTCAAACCAAGCATGCCGTTGTCCAGAGACAGCCAACCAACCTGGAGTCTGCACGATCCTTCCCCTTGTGGGAAGGCCACCCTCCCCTCCACATCCCCACTCTTATTAGGGATTTCTTGACCCACGGGTAGGTAGGACGACGACCATGTCCAGCTTGAAGCAGCTAGAGGAGCTCGAGACCTTCATCCATTGTCCTTTATAAGATTGTAAAGGGTCTTAAGTCTGAGAGGGAGGAATTGTTATTTTTTATTGTTAAAATATTTAACTAATTAATTAATTAATTTTTAAAAAAGAAGAAGAAGAATATATGAAAGGGTGAGGCGGGAGAGCTTGTATGTACGACCCATGGGCATGGACTTGGAGAGGGGATTGTTGGGGAAGGGGGGTGCTGGGCGGAGGGGAGCAAAGGGGAAAAAAAAATTGGAACTATTGTAACAATATAATCAATAAAATATACTTAAAAAAAAAAAAAAAAAGCTGATGTATGGCTATCTGACTGTCTGTCTGTCTCTCTCTCTCTTATCAATAATAAATAAATAAAACTTTTAAAAAATCATCTAGCTAATAAAACTAACTTCAAATAATGAATTTGGAACAGGAAAATTTTAGTGAGCATAAAAGAGATGTAAAAACATTATCTTACCAAGGACAACAATTCACTAATTGCATTTACCATTTTTATCTTAAAGTGATCGTCCAGGAAACCCAACACTACAGGACAATCCACCACGGGCACCCAATCGCCACTAGCAAGAAAGGGACTGGAAACACAACGATGTGACCACTAGGTGGCACCTTCACACCGTTTCTTTCCTCTGGAAATCTTTTCCCATTTATTCTGGCTTTCCCGAGATAAGAGCAGTGCAAAATTCAAAGAAATGTCTCACTTTAACAAACAAAACAATAAAAAAAATTTAGAAAACTTATTTTTAATTAAAAATCCTTCCTATAACGTTCTACATATAATTCTTTGTTATATAATCACCAAAGAATATCTCACCAAATTGTAATTATCAACTGGTATTCTGTCTCCCACTCTCTTTGGCAGCATATTATTCCAGTGTTACAATACTGAATGGGACAAAAATAGGTTTACAGCTTTTCATGTGGAAAATAGTACAATAATTAATAAATAATAATACAAAAATAAAGTTTCGCATACTCACAACTGTAAACCTATTTTTGCCTCACCCTGTATAGAATTGTAATAAATATCTTCTAAATGCATAAGGAATCTTTTCTGCCTCTCCCTACGTAAGGTGGTTGGCATATAAGGTTGTGTCTAACTGAAAGAAATAATAAACAGTAGCCTCTAATACTTTTCAAATTCCAGTCAATGATAGTAAATGTAAAATAACCCTGAAGACAAAGTAGAATGTATATAAATTCTTCATCCATTTAAAATAAAGAGGGTTGATGTTTTTAAAACGCTTTTAATAACAGGTCTAGACTATGACCTTGCACCATTCACAATCAGCAAATTTCCCAAGACTTTAGTAGCATCATTAGATTGAAAGGGAAAATCTGAGTAGTGGGCATTTTGTTTATTTGAAAATTTTAAATTTCTTTTGTTTGTCATTGGTATGGGCATAGGGCAGACAGTTCTGCCTATTTATTTGCAAAACATCACCTCCATTTCAGACAACTACCAATAGGCTGGGTCCCAAGTAAAATTTTAAAGTATGTGCAGTTTCTCCTGGCATCTCAATCTCTCCTTTGCCTCTCCAACTTGTTTCCGTCCCTGTTTTTCAGCCTCTTGCTCAGAAGCACCTTCTGCTCTTCCTCCTTACGACCAACCAAAGCAAGGGTCTGGAACCAGCCATTTCCATTTAAGGTACCTCTGTGCCAGTTACTTGGCAGAGCTGGTCCCTCCCTCCTGCATGGCCCCTGACACTTGGTTACCTGCCTCTAGTTTAGCCCTTACTACCCCACACTGTAACTAACTGCCTGCATGAGGTCTCCTCCATGTAAGAATCCTCAAGAAATGCTTTTTTAATGATTGTATCCCCTTGCCTTGCTCTATTCACATTTTAAGCCTCTTCACTAATTGTGCTAAGAAAGGCTTTCCCTCCATTTAATGCAGTTCTTAATTTTATAGTTCAAGAACAAACTTTTATCTACATGTATATGAGCATTTTTTTCCTAGGAAAGAGGTTCATAGCTTTCGTTAGATTCTTAAGGGGGTCTCTAACCCTAAAAATGTAGAAGCAAAGCATACTAAACAAAATTTCTGTATGAGAAATCAAAAAGGAGGTATATTATTGGGCAAAGGGGCCTCCCAAGCAACCCCAGAACCATTTCAATAGACAGCTATCTACTCTGCTTATAGGTAATATACCCTAAATACAGAGTAAACAGAGTAGGCCCTCTGAAGAAAACCAGATCAGTTTGTTCCAAGGTTGTTGCAATGATATGTACTCACAAAATAAGTACTCTAAAGAAACCACAACTACAGGCAGGAGAAAATAAGACATATATACAGCAAACCCTCTGATTGGAAATAGAAAGCCATGTTTAAGTCAAATTACTGTATTTATAAAAATAATAATAAATTAGTTACCTGAATGTCGAAAAGATAGTGTCAAGCACGAAAGTTCTCCAAGAGAAAATATTGGAAGTAAACGGAGAATCTTTTGGGTGCATTATTATTTTATTTCCACCTTTTGTTTTCCAATACAGGCTTTCTCAAGTCATTCTTTTCTCATATTGAAAATGCACTCTTCCACTCTCCCTTTAATCAACAACTAAACCATCAGTCGAAACAAGCCTTATAGGTAGGCAGCCAGTGCCTATGCACTAGACTTTCAGGGTTGGATTCAGATGGTGTGGGGTGCAGTTTTTCTGATAAATTACAAAAGAGACACTTGAGGAAGTGACTATGTGTAAATGGCAAAGTTTAATGTTAGCTGAGATTTGAATGGACCCATGAAAAAGACCTTTTTTCAACCAGAACAGGGCACAAGGTTACCCTATTTTCTGCCATGCCCAAATCCCAGCTTCAGGAAAACTTACCACTGCATGGGTATGCTCCTCGGCAGGAAAGGAAAAGTGATCCTAGAGCCAGACCACAAGCAAAGCCTACTGCCACCTACCCCAGGCCACATCTAGCCAGATCAGAGCCCTTGAATCTACCTGCCTCTGGATGGGGAAGAGGGAAGGAGGGTTGGGGCAGGGACAAAGAGAGAGAGGGAGGGAAGAAGAAAGGAAGAAGACCTGGTCAGGCCTCTTCCATTTCAAAGTGACTCCCACACAACTTCAGCCAGTGGAAAAAAGAAAGAGAAAACAGCATATATTTACGCATGAAAGTTTCATCCCTAGAAAAATGTGGACCAGTCAAGTTGCAAAGTAGAACAGCATTTCTCCTCTTTGGGAACCTTGCCCTAGAGAAGAGATTTTCAACTGGTGTGCCACAAGAACTTTTAAAACATGCAATACCTGACTATTCAGTCAGGGGCACTGATCTCTTTTCCCTTAAGACTGTCAAATTAAAAAATGACAACAGCCAACCCAACAACAGCCATCAGGTGTGAATGCCCTGTCTTGAACAATAACTATATAGGTCATATAATAGAGCTGCATTCTTATTGGTCACATCACAAAATAAGGTTGCATCTGATTGGTTAACTCTTGATACCAGAAATCCTTATATACAAGAATAGGCACCTTTTTTTTTAAAAAGTCACTTTGGAGCAAAAAGGGTAATTATATTTTTTTTGGTTAATCAATCAAAATTATACCTCTCTTTTGTCAGATCAACAAAAAATATATTTTTGGGTGTGCCTCAGAATTTTAGTAATTAGTTTATGTGTGCTGTGAGATGAAAAAGATCGAAATTTGCTGCCTTAGATTGTAAGATGGAACAACAAAGAGGCCTTGAATTCAGCCTTGAAGATAACTCTCTCTAGCATGATGTCAGTGGTAGTTGGGAAAGTTCCATTCCAGCCAAAGACTTAGTCTCCAGATTTATTCTTCATTTCACAACTAGAATATCAATTACTTGCCAAATAGTGAAAAAACAGTTTATTTTCGGTTGTCGATAAAATGTAAAATTTTGTAGAATGCTCACAAGTGGGTTCTCTTTAAATTGTGATTATTTTATACAAAGTCTAATAAACACATAAATAAAGAATGCTGATAGGAAAAGATATTTCATATGGAACCTTATAAGCATCTAAGTTTAACTGTGGGGGAACCTCCAGTCAACAAGCAGCATAAGGTGGGAGGGAAGAGCCCCCTGAAGGGAGATGAAACTCATTTCAACACCAGCTGCGCTACCAGCTAACTGTGTGGCCTACAGCAACTACCTCATATTAATTCCTAAATTACCTATGTTCAGGGTTATTTAAACACTAAACAAAATAGATTATGTGGGGAAAGCTTTGTAGATACAAACATTATTCACCCGTATTATAATTATGTCCCTACAAATTGTGGTTATTAGTTCACATCCCAAGTCTACCTAAGCATTAAAAACTATTCTACGAAGTTTAAAGGGACATTATAAATTTTTGAATTACACTCTGGCTAGAAAAAAGTACAGAGAGCTTTTAGGAGAAAAAAATAAATAAAGCATCAGCCACATCTTCAACTCCATGTCCTAAATGAAGGGTTTAATCCCATCACATAACACAGCAAAGCCTGTTATCCTATAAAAGGGAAGTACTAAACCCTCAATTTAAGGACTAGTTACAACCAATTAAAGTAAGGATACTTATAATTTCGTGCATAAAAATGTATGCTGAAATATAATTAGTGCCTATGAATTAAAGCAGGATGGATTAGGCTAATTTGTGGAATGCTGTTGGAGAGAAAACCCTGGGTTTTTAAAATAAAGAAGAAAAAAAAGAAAAGAAAGAATGACCCTTGTGTTTGCACAGTAGCTAAGCAGCTTAGTATTCCTCTAATCAATCACAATGGAAAGGAGGAGGAGCAGCGCCCGCTCCATCCCATCCGCCTGTATTATGCCTACTTGGCACTGCAGCCCTTGCAACATGGGTACAAGCTGAAGGGGCCCGGCTTTGTGCCCTCCACTCATTTCCCAGCTTCATTTATATGATAATTAGAGCTCTGCTGCCAGAAGGGAAAGCATCTGCCAAAAGTAAAGTCCTCACAATAACAGAACTGGCATATGCTGTGATATCGCCGAAGTGCTGACTAAGAAATTTCTTTAATCTTCCTTCAAAGCAATAAAGTACTGTTTGTGTTATTAGTAGTTGGGAATTTTTAACAGTCTTGCACTGACAGCAATTATTTAACACATGCACAAAACAATAGAGTTTCACACCACTTAATAAACCTTTGAGCTCTGTGACTTCCAATGTTCTCACTGGCTGGATTTTATGGTCTAGTAGCTCCTGAATGGTCAAGTATACAAGCCACAAAAACAGTATGAAAATTATTTGAAACAACCTTTCTTTGTGTCCTTGTGGACTTTTAAATAAATGAGGCAAGCTCCATGATCGTGGGCTCATTAAAAGATTTGCCTGCCCACTTCACTCTCTGTACTTAACTGCTGCAATAAATCTCTGCCAAGAAATCAAGCTGATTGGCTGTTGACCCTACATCTCATTTTTCAAAATATCTGCCACAGTAAAATTTCAGTATTTTAACAATCTGTTTGAGGTAGAACTATATTGTTTCCTTTTTCAGGAAAAAGAATTCATTCAAATGTATGAATGCCAGCTCTGCAAATCCTCAAAAAAAAAAAAAAGAAAAAAAATGTATGGCACATACAAAGAGGAAAATCAAAGGTATTGCCTTCTACTATCACCTAATTAAGGAGCTATGATCAAATAATGATGATAGAGGCTCTATATGCTTAACGAACTCTCCTGGAAATCAGGAGATATGGTTTATGGGCAAGTCACTTAAAGCCCCACATCGGTACCTCACCTGTTACAGAGGCGTTGAAGGCCATGTCACACGTACCTCCAAGGCCATCATGAAGACCAAGTAAACTGCAGGGACAAGTACTTTGCAACTTATAATGCACAATAAAAATAAAGGGAATGATATGCTCTGCAAATGACACCAAGTGATCTTTTTATTTTTCTCTCTGATTCAAGGATTTTAACATGTAGCCATCTTGGCCACTGAGGCCATGTGATCTCACTCTATTTACTATGAGTGATCAGTGAAATTTCCCTAACCCACTGTCAAGAATATAGAAGTCAGCCAAGAAGAAAACATAGGCAGTAAAATCTAGGACATTTCTCTTAGTAATATTGTTTTCTGATATATCTCCTTGGGTAAGGGAAACAAAAGAAAAAATTAACAATGGGACTACATTAAACTGAAAAGTTTTGGCACAGCAAAGGAAACCATCAACAAAATAAAAAGACAACCCACTGAATAGGAGAACATATTTGCCGATACATCAAATAAGGGTTTAATATCCAATTTATAAAGAACTCATACAGCTCAACACCAAAAACAAAAAAAATCTGATTGATAAATGGGCAAAGGACCTGAATGGACATTTCTCCAAAGAGGACATAGAGATGACCAATACACATATAAAAAGATGCTTAATGTCACTAATCATCAGAGAAATGCAAAATAAAACCACAATGAGATAATATCTCACACCTGCCAGACTCACTATCATCAATAAATCCAAAAACAACAAATGTTGGTGAGGATGTGGAGAAAAGGGAACCCTTGTGCACTGTTGGTAGGAATACAGAACGGTGCAGTCATGATGGAAAACAGGATGGAGGTTCCTCAAAAAATTAAAAATGGCTCTGCCTTATGACCCAGAGATTTCACTTCTGAGTATTTATCCAAAGAAACAAAAAACACTAATTTGAAAGAATATATGCACCCTTACGTTCATTGCAGCAATATTTACAATAGCCAAACTATGGAAGCAACCCAAATGCCCATCAATAGACCAGTGGATAAAAAAGCTGTGGTACAGATATACAATGGAATACCACTTCACCACAAAAATAGAATGAAATATTACCATTTACAACAGCATGGGTAGACCTAGAGGGTATTATGCTAAGTGAAATAAGTCATCAGAGAAAGACAAATGCCATATGATTTCACTTCTGCATGAAATCTAAAGAACAATATAAACACAAACAAAGTAGAAACAGACTCGTAAATACAGAGAAGACTGAAGTGGGGAGGGGGACTGAGGAACGGGGTGGTAGTTACAAAACAATCATGGGGATGTAAAGTACAGCATAGGAAATACAGTCAATAATATTGTAATAACTATGTATGGTGCAGGTGGGTCCTGAAAATATCAGGGAAACACTTTGTAAAGTATATGATTGTCTAACCGCTGTGCTGTATACCTGAAACTAATAGAAAATAATATTAAATGTAAACTGCAATTGAAAAAAAGTTTAAAAATAAGAAAAGGTAAAGAATATAGAAGTCAGATTATCAAAGTTTTAAGAATTATGAAATCTTTCAAAATAGAATATATAGTTTAAAATGGATGGCAAAAGAAATCAGGAAGCATTATAAAACAAAGACAACTTTTAAAAGATCCAAATTATATACGCAAAATTCTCAACAATGATATGTTTGTATCTTTATATATATTTATGTGCAAATCTGGATTATACTATGACCCATTTTTCAAAGGCGTTTTTATCAACTCATCAAATAATTTAAAATATACCTAATGTCACTTAGGTACCACAGAAAAATCATAATGAATTTCATAATCTCTCCTTATTAGCCCATTTATTCCCCTCTAAATTTATAATAGAGATGGACTGTCAGTGGGGCTTACATTTTCCCAGATACAGAATCAGAGAACCGTGGGGTCTTATCTCTGCCTTGTCTTTACGTCAGCTGTGCTTCGCCAGTGTTTGCACGTGTCAGCATCACACTGGCTTCCTTGGACAGCGTGCAACAGCCATGCCATGCCCACTGTTTTGACAAGGTTCTAGCTACATGCCGGAGAGTTAGTCCTTGACCTCTAGCTATACCAGGATCCATTGCTGGTCACTGCCTTTGGTGTTCACTGCCAGTCTACCCTCCACGGCTGCTAATCCCCATCTGTATCTTTGTGGCATGCAGGGCCCAATCGTTCTCCTCTGTTTATCTCACTCCACTCCTTCTCTCTGAATAACTCAAGCTCTACCTTCAAGTTTTCTTTCCTATTTCCCAAAGTATCAAATACCACCTTATCAACTTTATCCTTCAAAATCTCTAAATTATTGTTTATGATCTCCCCCCAGTTATATATTTATTTGTTTTGCTTCCTTTTTAATTTTAAATTCTTAAAGACATAAATTTATTATGTTACTATCTTTTATAGTCAAATTAATGCTACCACGTTACTTTCATACCCAAAATTATGCCAGTGGGTAAAGACACCACTCTGTGTAGACTTCCCACACTATTGAAAGCCTATTTTTTTAGCCAAGGAATCAAGCTGATTGGCTACATCTCATTTTTCAAAATATCTGCCAGAGTAAGATTCAAGTATTTTAACAATTTATTTGAGGTAGAACTATATTGTTTCCTTTCTCAGGGAAAGGAATTTATTCAAATATATGAAGGCTAGCTCTGCAAATCCTAAAAAAAAGTATGGCACATACAAAGAAGAAAATCAAAGGTACTACCTTCTAATATCACCTGTTTGAGGAGCTATGATCAA
Source organism: Furipterus horrens (assembly GCF_987537825.1). Lineage (NCBI taxonomy): Eukaryota > Metazoa > Chordata > Mammalia > Chiroptera > Furipteridae > Furipterus > Furipterus horrens. The sequence continues at coordinate 146,607,292 of NW_028327173.1, forward strand.
ATACTGATGATAGAAGCTCTGTATGTTTAAAGAACTCTCCTGGAAGTCAGGAGATATGGCTTATGGGCAAGTCACTTAAAGCTCCACGTCTTGGCACCTCACCTATAACAGAGGTCATGAAGGCTATGTCACACCTACCTCCAAGGTTGTCATGAAGATCAAGTCAACTGTCATGAATATCAAATCTTTCCCCCTCCCCCCACTTACTGAGATATAATTGACACATAACATTGTATAATATTACAGTGTACAAAGTGTTGATTTAATATATTTATATGCTGCAAAGTGATTAGCACCATAGCATTAGCTACTACCTCCATCCTGTCACATAGTCACAATTTCTTTTTTGTGACAAGAATAGTCAATATTCAAGTATACAATACAGTATCAGTTAACAAGTGTTAGAAATCTTAATACATTATTAAGATTTCACCAATGATAGCATATTGGTTGAGTAACTGGCTCAGAAAATTTTCTGAAGGATAATCTCAGACCACTGATGTTAATCATGTGTGTTTTCATAGAATGTAGAGATAAACTAAATAAAATAATGAGTTTGCTAATTCTCAGTTGTTAACATTAAATTAAAACATTAAAAGCAGACTCCCTCAAGAAAAGAAATTACATTCTTCTATGTTGTTATATGTCACTGCTTATCTAAACCTTAAATCCCGAGAAATGTACCTAAGAAGAGATTACCTGCAAACTTCAAAGCTAATAACAGGCACTTTAGCAAGAACTTAATTAGAGGGTGATTTCCTGACATTACTTACTCAAAACATACTCTAGAGATGATACAGAGCTTAGGCATGAAAGGATATAAATAAGTTTAATGGATCGTTTCAAGAAACACAAAACAAGTTGCAACAATCAACACATATTTCTCAGAAATGACTATATAAAAATAAGCAAGGAAAAAGGTACCTTGCAAAAAAATTTAATACTAGAAAACCATAAAGAGAATAAACATTTGGAAATAGTTAAATTTGTAATGTATCTAACAAAGAGTATATGTTCTAAATATATAAAGATAGCTATATATAAAATAGGGGAAAAACTTTAATTAAAAAATGAACAGAGATACATATAGGCAATCCACCAAAGAGGAAATACAAACTGCCAATAAACATCTGGAAACATGTCCAAATTCACTAGTAACCAAAAATGCAAATTAAAGCAACAATACCATTTTAAACTAACAGACTGGCAATTTTTTTTAACAATAGCTCTATTGGCATAGATATAGCGCTCTGGAATACTGTTAATACAAGTATAAATTAAACATCATCTTTGGAGGGTAATTTGGCAACAGATGGAAACTCTTTACACAGATACTCTTGACTCAGCAAATCCACATGGGAATTTATCTAAGAAAATAATTCAACAAATGCACAGACAAGGATGCTCAGTGCATCATGATTCATAATAACAAAAGCACTAAACATAACTACAAATTAACAACCAGAGGACTGACTCAACAAACACACACTCATATAGCATACTATTTAAAATGATGGGGTTGGTATATACTTAGGAATTTGCCCACAGTGCATTGTTGAATGAAAGAGCAGGCTATAAAATGTCTGTAGAATATAATCCCAGTTTTGTAAAAGGACAAAGACAGAAGGAAGGGAAGGGAAGAAAGAAGAAGAGAGGAGAAGAGAGGAGAGGGAGAGGGAGAGGAGAGGGAGAGGAGAGGAGAGAAGGGTGTCTGTGTGTTGTGATGGGAGTTTGAGCACGCGGGGAGCCTGTGAATAGAAAAAAATGTCAGGCAAGACAATGGGCATGGGTTAACTACAGTTGTATTATAGATCACTTTTCTAAGAAGTAACATTATGGGTGATTTTCCCCTCTATATTTTCTGGGTTGCCTGAACTCTATTTTTAAAAATCCATTTTCACTATGAAAATAAATTTAAGTTGTTACCAGGTTTGCATAATTACTTTATAATTAAAGAAATCTTTCAATAAATTTAATTTTGAAAATTTTAAAAAGAAATCTTTAAACGAATTCTCCTTCTTTAGCTTTAGAAGCAGTAATCTATTATTTCTAGTTGGAAACAGGAGAATACTTTGTCTTCACAATGCATGTTTCTATTTATGGAAAAAAAAAACACTAGAATATCTTGTATGTCAGCAGAGACTCTTTAAAAATGTTCTCTAGTACTTCCAATGTGAGAGGTATTTCAGTGGAGGCAGGGCCTGAAACATCAGACTACTGCACTGGTAGAGTATCTGATGCTGGTTGACCAAAAAGAAAATAAAGAGAACTTCATAATACTTCGTTAATTAAAAGAACTGGGATAAATAATAATCATATTACCAAATATAATGCCCAAAGAAAGATTATTGAGATATTCTAACATCAGGAATGAAATACAAATTAAGTTGCTATCAAGCTCAACAACTAGAAAAACAAAGTAATAAATCCTTCTCTGTGTCCTCCAAATTTGTCTTCTCTCATCTTTCCCAATTTAAAGAAGGAAAAGGCTACACTAACTGAATGATAAAAGTTAAATGAAGTCCCACCATTTTAGATACATTGTGAATTATTCTGAAAAGAAACAAATAGTTTCCTACTTCTTAATATACACAAGAGGTGAAATAGCATTCTTTGTTTCCAAGATTACACATGTGGTTTCAATAAATATTTTGTTTTAATTTTCGTTTCTTAGCCATCATTTTTTTAGATCATATCTAACAACACAGGTATCACTCACTTTAAAAAAATAGGGGGATACTTTCCATAGGATCTTTTTCCTCACCATCATTAGACTTCTCTAGAAATTTACTAATGCCCGTTTCTTCTAAAACCCTAGACAATTAGAATATTGGCAAATTTTTTCACTTTCATAAAGAATAAATGGCCCTGGTCAGTGTTGCTCAGTTGGTTGGGTGTTGTCCCTACAAACAGAAAGGCTGCAATTGTGGTCAGGGCACATGCCTGAGTTGCAGGTTTGGTCCCTGGTCCAGGAGCATATGAAAGGCAACCAATTGATGTTTCTCTCCCCCTCCTTCTCTCCCTTCTCCTTGCTCTAAAATCAATAAGTATGTCCTCGAGTGAGGATAAAAAGAAAAGAATAAATGTATCTATATAACACATAAATTACCTTGTTCTCTGAAACTGCCCTGTCCAATAAAGCAATCAGTAGCCATATATGGGTATTGAGTAACTAAAATATGATTAGTACGGATCACATTGGATTTCAAAACTTAATATAAATATATATATATATACATGTAATATTTCATTAATAATTTTATATTGATTACATATCAAAACAATCTTTGGGGTCTATTGAGTTAAATGTAATTTCATCTTTTTCTTTTTACCTTTTTTTCACTCCTCACCTGAGGACATGATCATTAATTTTAGAGAGGAAGGAAGGGAGGGCGAGGGAGGGAGAAAGGAGTTGGTGGGGGAGAGAGAAACATTGATTGGTTGCCTCCTACACACACCCTGACTGGGGAACAAACCCACAACCATTTGGTGCACAGGATGACACCCCAACCTAATGAGCTATGCAGCCAGGGCAGTTTTTATCTTTTTACATTTTCAAAGTTCACATTATATGTCTTTGTACAGTGCTGGTCTAGAATTTAGTTCATCACATCAGTATCCTTATTACCATTTCTCTAACTGTAAATAGTGGGTCTTCACCAGTGGCATTTTGCAGGAAGTTTGCTCCCTCCACCACATTCTACAAAATGCCTGACACTAATTATTCACTTTCCCCGATAAATAACTGTGTTTACTGGAAGCTCCCATGCTGCTTTAATCTGAGCATTCTCTGCTACCTGTGAACAGGGTACTTCCCCTGGATGTTTTGTCCTCTGTGCCACATACACTTGACCAATAGGGAAAGGTTACGGTCTGCTCCCCGTGGTGGAAGATGCTAGTTTTCAGTTTGGGGTTGAAACTCACTTCCAACAAGGCAGACACATAGAAGTGTCCTAGTAACTCCCAGCAAAACTCGGTAATTCCCTTAATTCCCCCAGTGCTCTAGCATGAAATGTTAACCACTTTACATCTGATTGGAAGTAGGTTACTGCATCAGTTGGGATTGCTTTCATAAAATAAAACAGACAACCTGTCTGACAATAACCAAGGCCAGTTTGTTTTTCTTGCTTAAGAAATATGTCAGAGGTAAGCAGACCAGTAGGTTCACGATGGCACCACTGCCTCTATCCTGCTCGGCCCTTGTGATCTCAGAATGCCACCCGAAGGTTCAGGCAGTATTTCTACGCTTGACTAAGATGAGAAAGCATGATGGGCAAAAAGCATATGTCAGTGAGTCTTTCTCTTTTTATCAGAACATGTCTGCTTTTATCTCATTGGCCAGAATTGGTTCACATGACCATCCCTAAATATAAAGGAATCTGGGACAGTGAGGATTTCTAACTAAGCACATGGTTGTTCCAGAGGGAAGGCAATTGGTAATGTCTACCATAACTATAGAAAGAGAGAGAAAAATACCTACAGAGATGAAGATTACAGAAAAATCCAACACAATCTACAACCTTAATGTAGAGCACAAAACTGGGGTAATAGAAGCCTTGAGAATGTAACATCTATTATATGAATCATTTCATTTTACTGAAATTTACTTGTTTGAATAGTCCTTATATTAACTTTCAGCATCATCTTTGTTGATAATAAAAGTTTAATGAACACACTAATAAAAAAATTCTAAGAGCACACTTCAGATCATATCTAGCAGTTGCTCAGAAAATGTTATCCTGGCTGCTATTAAATATGGCCCCATTCTACTTTTATTATTTTACTTTCCTCTGTTCCCTTTCCGTCAACCCGGATAAAAGGAGACCCTTGATCACAGAAGGAGTTTTGTCCCAAGTCATTTGCAAACCTCCAAACTCCTGTCAACAATCTGGCCTAATGGCAAACTCGACATTCCATTCTAAAATCTCTCTGAAGTGGTGCTGTTACTAGGCACCACTGTCTTTATCCTCTTTGTAATCTCAATCACCACTACTAGAAGGGCTTTTTAATTTAAAAAATAAACATACAAACATAGCTTTTAATGTTTCACAAGTGTTAAAGTATCTGATGCCAAGTTGAAGGTAGAAAAGCTGTGTTGGCTGTGGTTGCTGGGCCAGCAGCAAGGGGCGCTCCCTAAGTGACTTGCTCCCAAACAAGAGCCCCACAGAAAGCCTGGTTCAAATTCTTGTGGAAGCAAGATTCAAGTGTCTGAAATGTCATGTATCTTTGTGTCATTAGCATAAAGTCAAAAGTTTATCTGATTAGCCATAGTTGTTATTTCTCCTGCTTACTGTTCCCTAAAATGACCCAAGCTTTCTCACATAGGGCCCTTTTCCACAAAGTATCTTCCTTCGGTAACACCCGCCCCCATCTACACAACGTGAACCCCTGCTCACTCAACTTAGATTTCACATTTTCTACAAAGCCTTTCCGGATCCCTCCACTATAATCATTCTCTAATTTGAACAAATATAACATTTTCTTCGCACTCCTCTCATGTCACTTGTTTTATTTTGCCTTATATTATCGTATTTATTAGTTCTATACTCTACCTTTGATTCTATAGCTTGATTCTATACCTCACCTTCCAAGACAGTTTTATACATATTAAATACATAAAAATTTGTTTGCATTTAATTGAATCTGGATTTTTTTCTATTTGACAGAACAATTAAAATTAATCTTGCAACATTATTGATCAGCATGGTTTTAAAATCTGATCATGAATTATAACCCTCAAAACAATAATTAGCCCATTGCTCTTCATTTGGAGGTCCAGAAAAACCTATTACAACTATGTGAAAGGATGTCCTATGGCTTTCTGAGCAAAGAAGAAAGACGGCCTACGAGTGTCTACACAAGGCACTCATTTCACTACGCAGCCCGTTGCCCCACCCCCATAAATTTAACAGCAGAATCCAGTAACACAAAGTTTCTTGAGCTTCTGCAGAGAATGGACAGATTTCCTAAACCAAAAATTAGAACACGGGAGTTTTGTTCCATTTACAAGTAAGTTCCCATTTAAAACATATCTTTAAGTAGCCAGAAGTCTTAGAATAACTGGGGCTGCCTTTGAAAATTAAAGCTGTGTGTTACAACATGTACATCTGTATTTGATTCCAATATGAGCTTAATTTTTTTTCTAGTATTATCTCAAGGACAAGATAATGGTTTGTTACTAATTAGTATACACACAGAAAACTGTGGAGAAAGATTTTTGGCTTCTATTAAAGTATACAGAATTTCAAATACTCTTATCATATTTTGACCTATGAAAAGAGCAATTACTTTAATTCAAACAAATATTGTTTAAACTCTAGTATTCCATATTGTTTTTAAATTATATTCTAGAACTTTTTGAGAGATATATACCTTCCTTAAAGCAGTGAAAAATGTATCGGGCATTAAGAGACTAATACACAAGCCACAGACTGGAAGAAAAGATCTGCAAAATATATATCTGATAAATGACTTCCATTTGAAATATTCAAAGAACCCTTAAAATTTAACAATAAGAAAACAAACAATCCAGTCTTAAAATGGGGAAAGATCTGAACATACACCTCAGTAAGTAAAATATACAGATGATAAATAAGCACATGAAAAGATGCTCGACATCATATGTCATAAGGCAATTATAAATTAAAGTAAGATACCACTACACACCTATTAGAATGGCTAAAATCCAAAACACTGACACCCAATGCTGGCAAGGATAAAGAGCAACAGAAACTCTCATTCCTTGGTGGTGGGACATGATGGCACAGCTACTTTGGAGACAGTTGGGCAATTTCTTACAAAGTGAAACATAGGTTACAATAGGATCCAACAATCACACTCCTAGGTATTTACCCAAGGTAGTCGAAAACGAGTGTCCACACAAAATCCTGCTCCCAAGTGTTCTTAGCAGCTTTATTCATAATTGCTAAAACTTGGGAAGAACCAAGATGTGCTTTAGTAGATGAATGTAGTACATCCATACAATGAAATATTTTTCATCAATAAAAAGAAATGAGCCATTAAGATACATAAAGACATGGATAAATCTTAAATACATATTGCTAAGTGAAAGAAGATAATTTAAAATTCTGTATACTGCATTATTCCAACTGGAATAATATAACATTCTGGAAACTATGAAGGCAGTAAAAATAAAACATTCCGGAAAAGTATAAAGACAGTAAAAAGGTCAGTGGCTGTCACAGATTCAGGCAGAGTAAGAGAGGGATGAATAGTTGGAGCACAGGTGATTTTTAGGGCAATGAAACTATTTAGTACTCTGTATGATACTGTAATGGTGGGTACATGTCATATATTTGTTTAAATCCATAGAATATATAACGTGAAGAGTAAACCCTAATGTAAACTATGGACTTTAGTTAATAATAATGTATCAATATTAGCCCATTGGTTGCAGTAAATGTACCACACTAAAGCAAGATGTTAATAAGAGGGGAAATTGTGGATCAGTAGTTGCTAGGGGTTGAGGGAATAGGAGAAGGAATGAATAGGTTGAACACAGAATATTTAGGGAATGAAATTATTCTGTGATACTATAATGGTAGGCTGGTTTGGCTCAGTGGATTGAGCGTCGGCCTGCGAGCTAAGTATCGCTGGTTCGATCTTCCAGTCAGGGCACATCAGAGAAGGAAAAGTCTGACTCCAAAAAACCTCCGCTGCCTTGCGGCATACCTCTTCAGGGGAAAGGCTAAGGGAGTAAACCCCGACAGAAAATCCGGAGCCGGAGTCCCTAAGGCGGTTTGACGTTGTAGTCAACACCGGCAACTCCTGCGGCGCACCTGAAGCCAAGCTGTATTGACTCCGTCTTTCCCTTGGACCCTTCAGCTGCGAAGAGAGGGGGGTGTCTGCTGCATGGGCAACAGCAGACCCTCCATATCACCCTGCCCAGGCTCTGTAGCTTCAGCTTCACTGGAGAGGACACTCCAGCGTCATCGCAAGATGTCGATTCAACACGGGAGGAGACAGATACTGTGTCACTTCTGAGTTGGACTGCACAACCATTCTCGGCGGTGCAGATAGACTCTTAAGAAGCTACACCATCGTCTCTCGAGACGGACGGCTGCCGACGACGACTATAATGGTAGAAACATGACATTATGCATTTGTTAAAATCTACATAGCTGTACAACACAAAATATGCACCATAATGAAAAATAAGGACATCAATTCATAATAATGTATCAATATTGGTTTACCAGTTGTACCATATTAATGCAAGATGTTAATAATAGGAAAACTGAAAGTGCATATACAACAACTCTGTATTTTTGTGCAATTTTTCTATAAACCTAAAACTGTTCTAAAAATAAAGTCTATTTTAAAATTTAATTTATCAGGGAGTACCTTTCTTTATTAAATCTAGTGTGTGTTCCAATTAAAAACTGTTCAATGTAAAAAGTTTAAGTAATAAGAGCTAACACTTTAAAGTTAGGAGAGGCAGTAAAAAAAGCAGATAAAGAGCTAAAAAAATCCATCTTACTGAGAAAAAAAATAATAGTGATGTAGTCTTGCAAATGTAGAATCTGTTCTGAGGCTGATATGCTGTTCCAGAAAAGCTGCATAACAACATTTCTATGATTTATTTGAAAATACTGGTACTGTTCTCACTAGAGGGATGATACAATGCTTTAGAAAATCTACAGAAAAAAAATGAGGGGGAAAATAAGTGTAAGTGCCAGGATTCCGTGCAGAGATCAAGGAAGGTCTAACTCCAGGAATTTCCACTTTCATTATATTTTCATTTCTGTGAGTTCTAATTGGTTCCATTTCAAATCTTCCTTTGCCAAACTCTCAAAAGCTCCTTTTATTTCTTTAAATATATTTAACAGACTTACTTTACATTCTGAAATAGACTGTTCCAAACTGTAGTCTATGTGGAACTGATTCTATAGTGTGTTTTTTCTATTAACTATTGCTTTGGTGGCTTATTTCCTTATGTGCTGGGGGTGGGGGAAGCTTTATTATGGACTCATGGTCCTCAAACTTTATTTGTGGAAATTCTTTAAGGTCTAGATTTAAACTGTGTTTTTCCAGAGAGATTTCCCTTTCCTTCTACCAGAAGCCAAGAGTACTACCAACCTAAAACCAGTGTCAACTAAAATTCAACTCGGGGTTTTTCAAGTCCTAAAAGTAGTATGAACTCAAACCCAAAACCTACCTTCATGTAGGCTTGTAGTTAGGAATTCTCATGCATGGGAGACTTTTGTTTCCCATTCCACCACAACCAAAGCAGATGTACACAGATACAGACACAGACAAAGGTACAGATATGTAGATACAAATTTCCACCCCTCCCTCTTCAGATCAGATTTTTCCTAGTTCATTCACTGAGGTTTTAACCATTTGGTGTGCCAACTCTATGTGAGAGTTCTGATTTGGCCTCCTCATCCTCAGGCTCTGTCTCCTGAATCCCCTATACATGGTCTGTTAAAACCCAGGCTTTAAGCAATGGGAGATCAACAAATACCTTGAGGACAAATGCTCCCTCCAGGTTCTACCCCTCCTGATTCATACTATTTTGTAATCTCTGTCCTCCAAGAAATTCCCTTACTTTTCTGCCAGTTCGGCCATACTTTTAAAATTACTTTAAAGAAATACATGTCATCCATCATATTTAGGTTGGCTCTACTAAGAGGAATTTCTCTAAATGTCTAGTCTGCCATATAGCTGGTAGTAGAACTCTCCCACTCAGAGATCTGGTACAGGGGGCTGGCTTCAAGGGTATGTTTTCTCCTATTTGTAGGTATAAAACTTTATGTAATTCCTAGTACCAGCTTGTATTTTTTATTTTGTTTCAGCTTTTTCCAATTGCCTTCCATGCCCATGGAAACTCCACACTCATCCCAGTTCTACAAAATGAATTTGGTTTTGGTCCCAGCCTCACATGGATCACTGTGACCTCCCAGCTTCAAGTCTGCTAAGTTTTGTGTATCTATTGCATTTCTGCTTTACATAATAATACATCTTGCCTTATTGTTATGCTATGTATTGAAGTTTCTATATGGTTGGAGCCACAGTAAGTATAAATTTAGGTTAATACATGATCAATCAATACATGACGACCATAAATCAAGATTCAACTACTGTATTTTTAATAAAATTTTCAGGCAGAATTTCATAGGCAATTTTTTTTCATGTATCTTATATATTTTCTTCTAAAACAGTAGTATAAAAGCTAGAGTGTCAACCCTGACCAGTATGGCTCAGTTGGTTGGATGTCATCCCACAAAGCAAAAGGAGACTGGTTAGATTCCCAGTCAGAGCATATGCCTAGGTTGCGGATTGGGACCCTGGTTGTGGTTTGAACAAGAGGCAACTGATCAATGGTTCTCTCCCTCTCTTTCTCCCTCCCTTCCCCTCTCTCAAATAAATAAATATTTTAAAATAAAAGCTGAAGTGTAAGTGAAAGATGGTATGTTAATCCTATGGGATGTTGAGAACAAGAACTTGATAAAGATAACCTCTGAGCCAAATAAACCAGGGATGGAGGCCACTATACAGTTCCCTATAATACACATGAGCCAAAGAACTGGAAACCAAAAACCAGAGAAGAATCCAGTGATATCAAGACATCGCTATGTAAGAGGAACATAGGTCTAGGAGATGTAAGATGAAGGTAAAGAAGGGAGAGGGCAGCAACATGCTGATGACTGAGATCCAGGAGGTTGGTTGCTCAGAACCATAGCCTCAGCATCAGAGAAGCAGGAATGGGCCTTCACTCAGTGCTCCTCAAAGCCAGTGCCAGTCCTTGAACAGTCTGCTATGAGATAAGGAGCTATGCCAGAATGTATATCAACCATGCCACCAAGCATGCTTTACTTGATGAAGTAAGAAATATATAGATTTACATTCTATGAAAGTTCCTTGCCCTCACCAGTAATATACTGTTCCCTGACCATCTCTGTTGAGATCATTGCTTTAGATAATCCTGCTCTGGTCAGAGGTAGCCTTACAAGGTAACCAGAGGTAGATCTAGAATCTAAAGGTTTGTTAAAAACTGGCTATAGTTGGTGAAAAAAATAATTAAGGGTAAAGACTACATATAAATACTAATAACACTTCCCTTGGGGAAAAAAACATTCAAGAATTTAATATACTAAAAGAATGATACTAAAAGTAACCTTAGATGTTAGAAAAGAAATTAAATGGGATGTTAACCCATGTTAACATCCAAATAATAGGCTTGAGTTCAACCCCTAAAACTGTCATGATTTTTATTTATGCATTCTAATTTTATATCCATAAATGCTATACTGGTTAAATGTGCTTTATATGTACCAGGTTGGTGCAAAAGTAATGTCCAACTTTTTTAAATGAAAATTTTAAAGAGTATTTATCAAATTTGTGCCTCTTCTCATAATTTTTTGATGTCACCGTGACTAATTTATACCTTATTTTTTTAGATTATCGGTTTTGTTTATAATCATCCACAATATTTGCACCCATGTTCGTCCCATCTAAAGACCACATTAGAAACATTTTATTCTATGAGTTTCATAAAGGTGCCAATGCAAGTACAGCAGCAAAGTCTATTCAGAGCACTTATGGGGACGATGCAGTGACTGAAAGAAGTTGCATGAGGTGGCTTTCCTGTTTCCGAAGTGGGGATTTCGGTTTGAAAAACGAGCCAAAAGAGGGTCATCCAAAAAAACTTGATTCTGAAGTGTTGGAAGCTGTTGTTACGGAAAACCCCACCATTACCTCTAGGGAACCTGCAGAACAATTTAGCATAGCCCATACAACCGTGCTACGCCAACTGAAAAGGATCAGAAAGGTTTCAGGAGTTGGAAAATGGGTCCCACATGAACTGTCTCCAGAGAATCTGCAACAGTGTGTTGCTTGTTGTGAATCATTGCTTTCATGACACCTTCAGGCACCATTTTTAGGTAGGCTTGTTACAGGTGATGAGAAGTGGATCCTTTACTATAACGTTAAACGCTGCCAATTGTGGATCAGTCAAGGAGGAGGAAGAGTTCAACAACCAAGAGGAGGACTTCATCCAAAGAAGATCAAGTTGAGTGTATGGTTGGATATGGAAGGAATAGTCCATTACGAACTGTTAGACAACAATCAAACAATTACTGCTAATCTTTTCTGTGAACAACTTCATCATTTGAAAGCAGCTTTGAACCAAAAGCGACCCTCCTTAGTCAACAGAAAGGGTGTCATCTTCCAACACGATAATGCTCATCCTCACACAGCTCGACTCACCAAAAATTTCTTGAAAGTCTTTGGTTGGGAAATATCGTTTCATTCTCCTTATTGTCCTGACCTTGCTCCTTCTAATTATCACTTGTTTTGGGGACTACAGAACCATTTTGATGGTCTTAGGTTGACATCAAGAGAAGAGGTTTAAAATGAGCTGGATTCATATTTTGCTTCAAAACCTAAAGAATTTTACAAGCGTGGCATTTATAAGCTAGTTGACAGATGGAATGAGGTACTAGAAAGCAAAAGAAGTTCTGTTAATGAATAAATATTTTCATAACCATGGACTTTTTCATTTTTTAAACAGACCTCGAAATCAGATATTATTTTTGCATGAACCTTATATATATATATATATATATATATATATATATATATATATATATATATAATATTATCTATAACTTTTACAATATTTATTTTACTTTATACAGTTATATTTAATTAAATCCTTCAATGAGATATTATTTGATTATTTCTTGAAGCATGTACATGCACTTGTTCCACATAACCACATCCATGGCTCATGGCCTCAACCAATGAACTTTGAAAACTAATTCAGAAAGCAAAAGGTGAGTTATGTTTGGACCTAACTAGCTTTATTATCTATTTCTAGAGCCTCTGCTCAACAATAAAGCTTAAGGGAAAAAACAGGCAATATTATATAACAAATTGCCAACAAAATTTTCACTTTTAGATAACTTTCTTGATATGTTGCATCATTCAGAAATAGCACAATACCTACACCTTTTATAACAATATCAAGTCTGCATTATCTTAATATATATGAAGAATCATAATCCAGAAGAAAATATCCTTCATGTATTTTAAATATTTTTATTGTATAGGCAGAATACAAGATATATTTATAACTCCTTTTGTTTCAAAATAGACTTGAAACTAAAATTTGAGTATACTAATGTATTTAATAAATAGACTAAAAATTATAGTTGAAACAAAATCAGTCAATGAAAAACATCCAGTTAACATCTTATTCCCAAAGCACTACTGCTGATTATGCTTTCAACTTATCCTATACTATATTGAAATATTACATGCAGCCAATAACTTTTAAAAGATTACTGGCTCATTTATTCATTCCAGAATAATTTCTAAACCTGTAACTGCTACAAGCTGTTTCTCAACCATTAAATGATACTATTCAGTTAAAGAAGTTTTGTCAAGATTTCTATATTAAATTATGTAAATATGTATTAGTGCTTCTGGAAATTTTATGATCTACTTGTTTCAAAATGTATTTATTAGACTATGTTAATGTAGTCATTTAAATAATTTTCTCTGGACATTATTACTCCTTGCATCTACTGTATGATGCAGAGGTGCTCGCCATTCTGTCCTTAGCTAATAAGAACATATTTTTAAGGTCTAATTGTTAATGTACAAATCCCACTCTCAAAATTTCACAACCAAATATTTTGCATCATTATTGTATTCACCTGCTACCACATACAGAAGAAAAATAAAGGTTGTACACTCTATAAAAATACCACGTTTTGCATCAATGGTATTTTACCCATCTTCCAGAACTCTTACAAATGAAAAAAAATTAAATAATTGTTATAGTTCTGAACAATAACACCAGAGAGAGTATAACTACTTTTCCAACTCAAGTCTAAGTTAATATGCAAATACTAAAGCATTCTAGTTAGTCTTCTAGTTTAACCACAAACATGTCAGAATTATTTGAAGTTTTGTTGAATTTGGAAAAGATGTGTAAACAGCTGGGAACAGCTTAAAGCTTTTAGGAAAAAAGCCCACATTTATAGGCATTTTCAAATCTTGGCTGAAAATTAACTGAATTACACAGCTATAATTGAAAAAGTTTGGATTTAATGAAAAGTTCACAGGAGAAGTGTCAAAAGAATTGGGGGTTGGCCCAAGTCTACCACTAGCCCATGGAAATGGTCTGTGTGACCTCTAAGACCCCCTTCAGCTCTCATATTCTATAATTCTGATTCTATGGAATGTTTAGTAATTGAAGGTAGACCCTCCATCCATTCACTGAGCAGAAGAAACCCTCCAATGTTCTGATTGGGGTCCATGTATTCTCATACCAGGTTAAATGGCAAAAGCATGTCGAAATAAGAATCAGAACAGAAGGACTTATCATCTTTTGTGAACCACATTCTTATCCACAATGCCCAGCAACAAGGCTTAAGAGTCCTAAACATTTTGATGCAATAATGACAATGCAGTTCACCAAACACGGCCAAGCTCACTGGTTTCCAGGAAACTGAAAAGGGAAAGAATGTAGAAAGAAATAGTAGAGACTTCAAATGATGAAAAAAATGAATAAAGTTCAAAATGAGAATCAAAAAGAGACACAATAAAGACCTAAAAACCTATGGGCAATGTATTTAGAATGCGTGGAACCGTGGAGAGCTTTTCCTAACAATACTAACAAAACGTCTTTGAGAATATTTTATCACTAAAGGAGTCAAGGAGATGAGAACAGATTGATGATTCTTTCTTGGAAAATGCAGGACTAAAACTGAATTCTTTTCATTTGTGAAAGCTAGAATTATTATGCAACTTCATTAAAGGAATTTTTATCTAATCCAAGGAGTTGAAGATGTTCTTTAATTTTCTTAAACAAATTCCCTTAGTCTTATTATCACAATGGAACATTCAATAGCTCAGAAAAATTAGACCAAACATGAATTATTGTTACTATTTAAGTTAGTCAACATGTATATCATTACACTAATGGGTTAAAATGTATATAAATAAAACAAATAATAAAATTGCTTCAGTTATGATTCCCATTTCTTTAGAAATAAAGTCAACTTAACAAAGTGGAAGATAATAAGGCTACTGACATTCTTCTATTTCTCTTCAGAATGTAATCAGTATATATACATATACATTAAGTAATTATAGTTGATTCTTAAAATCTATCTAGAATTTTTATTGTTGTTTTATATTTCCCATTTCCAACTAAAAGTTACTGACAAATCCATATAACGTTGTTTTTATTATCCTACCATAGTATTAAATGGGTTAGGATGGTATAAATTGCTTTGGCATTCTATTTAAGAGCACTTAAATTATTTCTTATTTTTTTTTGGTTTGGTTTTCCTTGGGTATTATTTCTTTGGAAATAGTCCAAAAAGTGTAATTATTTGGCTCAAAAATATAAATAATGGTATAGCTATAACAATTAACCAATTGTTTTCCATGGAAAACATAACCAATTTTAAAAGCTACCAACAACGTTCAAATATTGCTGCCTGCCTCCACACCATTCTCACTAACACATAATTATATCACATTTACCATTGTTTTTTCTGGTCTGATAAATGTATATAGTGCCTAAAGGCTGTCTGAATATGTATTGTAATCACTGGTAAAGCTGAACATTATTCCTTGTGATGACTCACTCTATTTTTTCTAAATGCATAAAGGCTACTTGAAAAGATAATAGAGTGATCTTCTGTATGCATTAATGCTTTCCATATCTTTAACTATTAATTTTGCTTACAAATGCAGCACATATACATAGTGAAAAGTTGGAATAGAGGGAAAAAAAGTGTGAGAAATGATATCAAAAATCACCCATAATCCAACTTACTTTTAAGTGAATTTCCTTTTTTCACCTCCCCATCCATCCTATCCTCACTTAAACAGTCACCATTAAGCATTTGATATTTATTGTTCCAGAAAATGTCTATGATTTTTTTTAATGGAATCATACTGATCATGGTCTTGAGAAATGGGCTCTTTTTCCTTAATATTATATATATCACAGATATCTTTCCAAGATATACCGATCTACTTCATTCTTTTTATAGCAGTATGGTATTCTAATGTGTGTGTACATAGTAAGTTATAAAAAACAGGTCAAAGAAGGGGAAAGGGGTAATAGCTGATATCTAAGGTATACACATTATATTTGTTTGTTTGTTTTCTCATTTTAGTTATGGTCTCATAGGTAGCACCAATTACTACTGCCTCTGTGATCTTCCCCTGCAATCACTGAGCCTACCCTCACTTCTACCTCAACTTACGACCCATTTTCTCCATTTTTGGTGTACTGCTGAGGGCTGTCAGAGAACACTCCACGCCTTGCTGACCGGCTCCATATCATAGCTATGGTTTCCAGCCTCAGCCAGACTGTCTTCATTGTTCACCACTGCTTTTTTATCATCCTCACAGAGATTATTCCAGTCCTTTTCTACCCTGCTTCAAGACCCCATCCCCACTCTACCCTCTCATTCTGACTATATGAGAACATGCAAACATGACCTCTATCACCTTGTCTTCATCTCTACACCTGCTTTTCTAGGCCCATCCTTACCTTCTTTCATCCTAAGTCTGAAAAAGGGCATCTTGACTTTTTTCCAAGGCTTATCTCTTCAGTTTCATCCTCTAAACTACCTTCCTCCCCTTCCTTTCATAGAAACAAGCTTATGTAAATGCCATATTAATAATATCAATAATAACAATAGCAATATTAATCATAAACATTTATAATAAACACTTAAAATGTGCCAGACCTGCTCAGACCACTTCACATGTGTTAACTAATTTAATATTGAAAACAGCCTATGAGGTAAGTATTCATTATAACTATCCCCATTATACAGATAAAAGAACTGAACCACAAAGAGATCAGGAGACCTGACCAAGGTCACACAGCTAGTAAGTACAGAATTGCGATTCAAACCCAAGCAGTCTCGCTTCGGTATCTGCCTCTTAACATAACCTCTACATCCCATCCATAGAAGCTTGTGTAGAGCACTATAGCCTAGGGTGGTAATATTGTCTTAAGCAGAGTCGGGTTAGAAGCCTGAATGGGCAGAGAAGCCTTTAGAGCACCTGAAACAACAGAAAGCGACTCCCTGAGCTAGATGGGAAACTCAGGGTTAGAGGTACCGGAGCCCACTGTGTGGCAAGTGACTGAGAGGTTATCTGTGGGGTTTGTTTTATGTTGTTTATCTTACGAGCATGGATTTTTCCATTTTCTTTTGATTCTACATTCTCAAATTATCTCCATATATGTAGTTACCCTGACAAAGGAACTCATACCCATGAGCAGAGCCAAAACTGCTAACCCCATAGGAACCAACTAGGCAAGAGGTGAGTGGCTCAGCACAAATCCTCCCCTCAGATGTGAAAAAGATCTCAAAGCACAGGACCTCCATATATTTGCTGTATACAAACTGCCTCCTTGTGCTGGAGAAACTGACCTGAACCATTCAAACACCGATTTGATACTTAAACCCCCTCTGTAGCTATGCAGAAAGTGTCACCCAGTCTAACTAGGAACCTCAACCAAAACAGACTATTTCCAGAGATAATTCTTCCTTAATATTTGTCTGAAATCTGTCTCTTTATGGCCTCTCAATCATCATATTTTTTCCTACACTATAAAAAAAATAATAATACTTCAAAAAGTATTACTTAAAGTACTTTAAATCCCTTTGGGAAGTGACCATGTGTGATTTTTCGACCACACCATCTCACTGCTTCTTCCCCACAAAACACACACACACATTTCTTTGCCAGGCTAAATATACTCAGTCCCACTAACAATCCGTCATATGACCTGGTGTAAATCTCATCCTCATCCTTGTCACTCTACTATCCAAATATGATCCACTATGCTTATCTCCCTCTTAATGTGTAGCATAGCAGCTACATTACATTCCTGACTCATACAGAGTGAACCCTAAAGATTTGCTTCTAGCAGCCTGGCTCATCCTTCCACTACTCATGCAGCTGGAGATCAGGACCCCTGCATGCCCACTGAATTTTATACTATAATTGCGAGCCCCAGCTTCACTTCATTGTGCCTACTTCCCCCAGCTCCTACTAACTAGATTCATTAATACCAAAATACCACCACCACCTTCAGACTAAATCAAATCCCACTTCCTCGACCAATCTTAGCCATGGCAAATGTGCATCCGCAGCTTCAGTCCACCATCTGAAACACAGAATTAAGTCATTTTTTCATCCTTTACTGACAAATCATGCCTGGAACCCATGTGATTCCAAGAGTACCCCCACACAGGGCTCCTACAGTGCCACAGCTCACTATTTCCTTCTTCCATCCCTAAGATGGAATATGGATTTTATTCTTAAATTACTAACTCAATGGCCACAGATTACTTCTTCTATCTAAATTAGTGATGTAAAACAATGTTCTATGCAATGCAGATAATAACACAAAACTGTAAAATCAGCTATTTCCAGAAGCTTTCAGAAAACATTTTCTCTCATTTATAGATAGCAGGATTATATATATATACACACACAATCTCACATTCTCCTAAAAAGTGTTACTAAACTTCAAAAAGTAACCTTCAATAGAATATTTAATCCAATTAATACTAAATACTTAGGAAATACACAAACTGAGGTTTATTTTTTCACACTTAATTCTTTTTTTAAGTATATTTTATTATGTTGTTATAGTTGTCCCAATTTCTTTTCCCTTTGCTCTCCTCCACCCAGTACCCCCAATCCTAACCCTAACCCTAACCCCTTCCCTCCAGCAATCCCACGCCCCTGGTTCATGTCCATGTGTCCTGCATATAAGTTCTTTGGCTTCGCCCTTTACTATATTATTCTTAACTTCCCCTGGTCTATTTTGTACCTACCAAATATGCTTCTTAATCCCTGCACCATTTCCCCATTTCTCCCCCTTCCCCACCCCAGCTGATAACCCTCCAAATATCCCCATACCCATGATTCTGTTCCTATTCTGGTTTGCTTGGTTGGATTTTGTTTTTATTTTTTAGATTCAGTTGTTGATAGTTGTGAGCTTGTTGTCATTTTAATGTTCATAGTTTTGATCTTCTTTTTCTTAAATAAGGCCCTTTAACATTTCATATAATAATGGCTTGGTGATGATGAACTCCTTTAGCTTTACCTTGTCTGGGAAGCCCTTTATCTGCCCTTCCATTCTAAATGACAGCTTCTGCTGAATAGAGGAATTTTGGTTGTAGGTCCTTGCTTTTCATCACTTTGAATACTTCTTGCCAATTCTTTCTTGCCTGCAAAGTTCCTTTTGAGAAATCAGCTGATAGTCTTATGGGAATTCCTTTGTAGGTAACTCTCTGCTTTTCTCTTGCTGCTTTTAAGATTCTCTCTTTATCTTTAACCTTCAGCATTTTAATTATGATGTGTCTTGGTGGGGTCCTCTTTAGGTCTAGCTAGTTTGGGACTCTCTGTGCTTCCTGGACTTGTGTGTCTATTTCCTTTGCCAAATTTGGAAAGTTTTCCTTCATTATTTTTTCACACAAGCTTTCCATTTCTTGCTCTTTCTCTTCTCCTTCTGACACCCCTATGATTCGGATGCTGGTACATTTAAAGTTGTCCCAGAGGTTCCTAGGCCTCTCCTCATTTTTTTCAATTCTTGTTTCTTCATTCTGTACTGGTTGACTGTTTTTTCCTTCCTATGTTCTAAATCAATGATTTGAACCCTGGTTTCCTTCCCCTCACCATTGGGTTTGTGTGGATTTTCCTTCGTTTCATTTAGCATAGCCTTCACTTCTTCCCTTATGCATTTGCCATACTTAAGCATATTTGTCAAGTCTGTGAGCATCTTTATCCCCGGTGTATTGAACTCTACATCTGTTAGGTTGGCTATCTCCTTGTCGCTCAGTTCTCCCACTGGAACCTTGATCCGTTCCCTTTTTTGGGTCATACTTCTCTGTCTCCTCATCTTGACAGTCTCCTGTGTTTGCCTCTGTGTCTTAGGTAGAACTGTTGCACCTGTTAGGTTGTAAGGGGTGGAGCCTTAGGGATTCATCAGTAGAGGGTGACCTGTTTCACCATGTTGTGGTGCTATATGTGGCGGAGGGGTCTGAGAGGGAACAATGACACTTGCTCAGCAATCGCCCCTTTTCCAGGCACTTCTCCCACTTTGCATGGGACTGGCACCTCTCTAGCTGTTTCCATGGCTGTCGTTCCCAGAGTGGGTGGGTCTGCAGACATTCTAGGACCATGGGGGCCCTTTAAACAAGAGGACTCTGCTGAGAGACTGCCATTTTCTTCCTCTTCCCCCAACCCCCACTGGTTTTCAGTCAGAAGCTATGAGGCTTTATTTTCCCCAGCACTGGAACTGTGAGCTGTGCGGTTGGGTCTGGTGCTGGGAGGACTCCCCAGGTGTCCCTCCCGACTTTTTAAAACATGTTCTGCTGCTGCCACCACTGCTGCCACCATGCCACATCCTCTCTGCCCCAGATCCGCCCCTCCTACCTGTCTGGATGAGTATTTCTTCTTTATATTTTTGTTTGTTGGACTTCCATACAGCTGGATTTTCTGGGACTTTTGGTTGTCTCTAGTTTTGAAATAGTTGTATTTCTTCTTAGCTGTGGAGGGAGACCCAGCATGTCTATCTAGGCCTCCATCTTGGCTGGAAGTCCCCACATACTGAGTTTTAGATACTATAAATAATATCATCTCTCACCAAAATAAGTATTCCAAGAATCACAGGCAAAAGGACAAGGTGATCTAACCCTACCCTGATTTCAAAGTAACAAATCAAGTTTCTACTAGACTAAGTGAGTTATTTGAAGTAACAGAGCAGGGCACTGACAACACTGAAACAAGGACCCAGGTCTCCAGATTCCCAATCCACAAATCATCTAAAGGCTTGTGAAGTATAATGGGCTTTGCAGAGTTTGAAGTAGACGTAATCTCTTCCCTCAAAAGTACATACAGTACACAATACAATAACTGTTAAACTAAGCAATTAAAACATAAAGACAATATAGATCAACGTTCATGTGCCTTTGTTGATCAGATACCAGTTTCTGAAAGTATTGGCCATAAAATATGAAACTATGAAATTATCATTTATATGAGGGATTCCAAACCTTTTTCCCATGAATGTTACTGGTTATAAAAAACTTACCACACTTCAATTATCAAAAAACAATATTAATCATGAGGAGTAAATCGGTATCAGAAAGGTGGTATAAGCACAGTTGTTAAAGTTAACCATTTGAGTCCTCTCTTCCAATTATTAGCAATATAACTTTGAGGAAGTTACTCAACCTCTCTGTGCCTCCACTCCCTCATCTATAAAATGAAGACAATAGTGTTTACATCTTAGAGTGGTTATGAAAATTAGATGTTGGTAAATTGTAAAGTACTTAGAATAGTGCCTGGCACATAGTAGGCACACAATAATTGCACTTCTCTATTTATATGTTTTTCTTTTCCACTTAGTTAGCAACCTACTCTTGATATTTATCATGTCTCTTTCAGTCTAGCCAACTTTCATATGGCACTGGAATAAAATATAAGATTTTCTAAAGGACCCAGGTTTTAAGTCAAAAATTAAATAATGATAGAGACATGGTAGAAAAGATGAAATACATGTTCAAGGCATATGATAAATTATCAGAAACCAGGAAAACAAATTTATAGAGAGTAACGGGCTTTGCCTGCCTTGGATTGGCAGGTGTGGGGTAAGAAGTTCCCACAATTTTCAAACCCAGTCAAACCACATTCTATTTGCCACATCAACTTTGAAACGCTCCATTTCCACCACCACAACTATTGGCCAAAAGCTCCTTTACACTTCCTAACCATTCCTACTACTTCTACTTCTTCCCCATATCTACAGACTCAAGGAGAAAAATAAAATCCCTCCAAAAGTAAAAATAGTCTCCCTGAAATAGAATCCCCATTAAATTTCCCATAAAAATGAATTATAAAGAGAAGCACAACACATTCATTCACTTTAGATGTGCTGCCTGACTGATTAGGTAGACCTAGATATCCCTGAGGCTCCAGGTCAGTGCTGCTGTCCATGTTAAGAGCAGTTCAGAAGGATGTGTTAGTGAGGGGTGAGGAATCTCAGTCAGGATTGGTACATACACCTGGAGAGCTCTGAGGAGATCAGAATTTAACCAAAATCAGTTATCTGATGACTCTCCCATGGAGCAGCATATAAAATTGAAAAATGAGAGAATAGAGTGACGAGGTTACAAGTGGCTAGACAGGAGGTGGCAATGCTGAGAGAAGGGTGATACAAGTCAGGACAAAAAAGATTTTAGAAGAGGCATAAGGAACTATGGTAAGATACAGCAACAAATTGACAGACTGGTTAAAACGTAATGAGGCTTGAAGATCACCCAAGATAATATAATTTAGTAGAAGATGGAAGGTAGGTACCGCTGGTAACTATGACAAAACCAGCCCTGCAAGAGAGGATGTAAGTAGAATCACAAGTTCAGCCTTGTCATGTTTAATTTTAAGTAAAAGTCAAGCATCCAGTTGGAAACATCTTACAGGTAGCTGGAAAAATCACAGTATTATAGAGTATTTTTAATAGGTTCAGAATATTAATCAGCTCACAACTTAGTTCATTTAAGAGCTTTCTCTATCGGCAATGCTATGTCTTTAAATGGCAAGTCTATAAAAACATGAAACAGGTTCAAGAAGGATTAATAAAATTAGTGAGAAATATTTTATGAATTATGAACAAAAAGTGGCGACATTTAAGTGATAAGTTTGACATATAAAGATACTTACATAGAGAGCAACTACCAAATTTTTCCACAAAAAAGGATATTTATATCAGTGTAAAAAGAATATTAGGCATACAGATTATTATTCTGACTTCAGATAGTATTTCACAAATTTATTATGTCACATAAATTAAGTATAATACTCCTTTAAGTTCTACAAATCATATTATAGTTCCATTCAAATTCTAACTGGCAAATTTCCATGTCAGTTCTCTTGACTGATTTAACACATAAAACAGTCAAAGGAAAGAGAAACTGCCATATAACCCAGAGATTTCACTGCTGGGAATATACCCAAAGAATCCTGAAACACCAATTCAAAAAACTTATGCACCCTGATGTTCATAGGTGCACTGTTTACAATAACCTAGTGCTGGAAACAGTCTAAGTGCCCATCAGTAGATGAGTGGATTAAAAAACTGTGGTACATTTACACAATGCAATACTGTGCAGCAGAAAGAAAGAAGGAATTATTACCCTTTGTGACAGCAGAGATGGAACTCGAGACTATTAGGCTAAGTGAAATAAGCCAGTTGGTGAAAAACAAATGCCATATGATATCACTTTTAAGAGGAATCTAATGAACAAAATAAACCAATGAGTGAAACTGGAACCTTTTTAAATACAATCATTAGTTACAATTAAATTTCAACTTAAAAAAGACTTACCACATTTTCCTTCATCTTTCTCAGCTTTGCATCTATCTCTTTCAGCCGATTTTGCTGATCTCGTTGTTCTTTGGTGTTCCGAAGTACCTTTTCCCCTGGAGTTATTTCCATATTTCTATCATCATCCTTAAGGTCAGGTTCCTAATTTTTTAAAAAAATCATGCACAGGCTGAAAATGTACCATCACACACCAGTTTAAAGCAATTGAGCCTTAAAGGTTGTCTTTGCTTCTCAAACAATATCTCTTCCCTTAAAATATTTATAGTTCTCCAAACTCATCCTATCTGAGAAGGGAAAGGTTCAACTGTACATAAAACAAGGAGGGAAATAAATTCAATCATATGGAAAGCAGGAAGCTAAGAGTGAAAAAAGCAACAGCCAGGAAGCAGTTACCTGGGCTCTGGTCCCTGCTCTGTACTGATCAGTGTGGAATCAAAATTTCTCTAGACTTCCTGCCCATCCATGTTATGAGAGGCAGCTATGTAGTAGTGAAAAGAGACCTAGACTTGGCATAGCCAAGAGTTTTGAATCCTGGCTCTACCCGATTCCTAATATGGCTGTAGGGAAATCAATCAACCTCTTTGAGCCTCAGTTTCATCATCATCTGCAGAAGGAGGAGAAGGAGGAAGAGGAAGAAGAGGGGGAAGGGGAGGGGGAGAAGGATATCTAGCCTGAAAGCATATAGTAGGAATGCAACGAATTTTAGTGCCTAACAAATGTGAGCTGAATATTCCCTTTGAATATAATGAAAGTATTTTGTTATCAGCAATATTTGAACTGATAAAATCATATTCTCTCAAAGTTAGTATTATTCTAGGTAATATAAAAAGGTATTTCTTGACAGTAAGTCGGTCCTTTAACTAAACTTCCTATCTTTTCTCCCACAGATCTCTTACTCTGTGTTGCCACGTAGGTGATTTGCACGGCTGTCATGTTTGCAGTTACTCAAGCCAGAATCCTCTCACATTCTCATTCCTCACATACATGTGGTCATCAAGAAAAGTCACCATTCACTTTCCAGTACTTCTTTAATCGAGGCCCTTCTCTCTTTCCAACTGCTTACTCCTCATTTACTTGAACCAGTAGTTCTCAAACCCCAATGTGCTACAGATTCACGCACAGAACCTGTGAAAATATTCAAAGGCCCAGTCTCCAACCCAGAGATTCTGGCTCAATAGGTAAGGACTGGGGACTGACAACCTAAGCACAACTACTTGAGAATTTGAGAACTATGAACTTGCGCTACTACTTGAGCTTCTTAACAGGGCTTGGTGCCACTCATCTCCCCATTCGTTCCACCTTTTGCAAAGAAGCCACAAAGCAATGTGCAAAGTCATCATCACTTCATGGCCTGGCCCTGCCTATCTCTTCAACCTCAGCTCCCATTACTTGTTTCTCAAACCCAAAGCCGCAGCAATACTCAATATCCTAGTTCTCCACCACTCCATATCTCCTCCCTCCAACTCCTCATACAATCTCCTACTCTTTTTGAGCCCAGCACATACATGACTCTACTATAACATATTCCCCAACATACCCAGGAACGGCAACGATTCTCTCCAGCATTCTGCATCATTGTACTTCCACAATGTCACTGCTCAGAGAGAAACCATGGCTGTTCCCACTCCGAATCCCAACACAAACTATAATGCTGAAACGGTATGAGCACTGGTGTCCGGTGAAGGCCTGTCTTCTGGTTCCTAGATGGCCGTCTTCTTGCTGTGTCCGCAGTGACAGAGGGGTATGGGGGCTCCGTGGGCCTCTTTCATAAAGCACAACGAATCCTATCCGTGACGGCTCCACCCTCATGACCTAATCACCTCCCCAAGGCCTCACCTCCAAATACTATCACATTGGGGATTATATTCTAACATACAGATCATGGGGGGATGTAAACATTCAGTCTATAGAATATAGTGATATAAAAAACATCCAAATTGGATTTCATTTGTAAATGAAAACTATTTTTTTTAAATATCACTTTAATAATCTATAGCTATTTTTTTTAAAATCTTTGTGTAGGCAAAGAAAAGACACAAAGAAAAACTTTAAATCAGGTTCAAGAATATTTTTAGACTTCCAGCCAAGATGGAGACCTAGATAGACACACTATGTATCCCTCCACAACAAAGAAGGAATACAACTACCTCAAAACTAAAGACAACCAGAAGTTCCAGAAAATCAATACATGGAAGTCCAACAAACAAAGATATAAAGAAGAAATACTCATCCAGACAGGTAGGAGGGGCAGAACCAGGGCGGAGAGGAAGCATTGTGGTGGCGGCAGCACCGGTGAAGGCAGCAGCAGCAGGCCAGTAGAAAGCGCAGTCACATGTTTTAAAAACTAGGTAGGGACACCTGGGGAGTGCTCTGAGCACCAGACCAGACTGTGCAGCTCACGGTCCCAGCGCCAGGGAAAATAAAGCTCATTGCTTTTGACGGTGCAAACAAGTGTGGGTTGGGACGCAGGAAGAAACTGCCAGTCTCTCAGCAGAGTTCGCTTGTTTAAAGAGCCCCCACCATCCTAGAACATCCACAGACCCACTCACTCTGGGAACGACAGCCAGGGCAACAGCTAGAGAGGCACTAATCCCATACAAAGTGGGAGAAGTGCCTGGAAAAGGGGCGAGTGCTGAGCAAGTGTCATTGTTCCCTCTCAGATCCCTCCCCCACATACAGCACCTCAACGTAGTGAAACGGGTCACCCTCTACTGACAAATACCTAAGGCTCCACCCCTTACAACATAACAGGAGCAACAGCTCTACCTAAGACACAGAGGCAAACAGGAGCCTGTCAAGATGAGGAGACAGAGAAGTATGACCCAAAAGAGGGAACAGATCAGGGTTCCAATGGGAGAACTAATCAACGAGGAGATAGCCAACCGAATAGATGCAGAGTTCAAAACCTTGGGGATAAAGATGCTCACAGGCTTGATAGATACGCTTAATTATGGCAGACGTATAAGGGACGAAGTGAAGGCTATGCTAAATGAAACAAAGGAAAATCCACACAAAACCAATGGTGAAGGGATAGAAACCAGGGTTCAAATCAAAGATTTGGAACATAAGGAAGGAAAAAACAGTCAACTAGTACAGAATGAGGAAACAAGAATTGAAAAAAATGAGGAGAGGTGTAGAAACCTCTGGGACAACTTTAAACATGTCAATATCCGAACCATAGCGGTGCCAGAAGGAGAAGAGGAAGAGCAAGAAATTGAAAACTTATGTGAGAAAATAATGAAGGAAAACTCTCCAAATGTGGCGAAGGAAATAGACATACAAGTCCGGGAAGCACACGGAGTCCCAAACAAGCTAGACCCAGAAAGGACCACACCAAGACACATCATAATTAAAATGCCGAAGGTTAAAGATAAAGAGAGAATCTTAAAAGCAGCAAGAGAAAAGCAGAGAGTTACCTACAAAGGAATTCCCATAAGACTATCAGCTGATTTCTCAAAAGGAACTTTGCAGGCAAGAAAGAATTGGCAAGAAGTATTCAAAGTGATGAAAAGCAAGGACCTACAACCAAAATTCCTCTATTCAGCAAAAGCTGTCATTTAGAATGGAAGGGCAGATAAAGGGCTTCCCAGACAAGGTAAAGCTAAAAGAGTTCATCATCACCAAATCATTATTATATGAAATGTTAAAGGAACTTATTTAAGAAAAAGAAGATCAAAACTATGAACACTAAAATGACAACAAGCTCACAACTATCAACAACTGAATCTAAAAAATAAAAACAAAATCCAACTAAGCAAACCAGAATAGGAACAGCATCATAGGTATGGGGATCATTTGGGGGGTTATCAGCTGAGAGGGGGAAGGGGGGGAAATGGGGAAATGGTGCAGGGATTAAGAAGCATAATTGCTTGGTACAAAATAGACAGGGGGAAGTTAAGAATAATATAGAAAAGGGTGAAGCCAAAGAACTTACATGCAAGACCACGGACATGAACTAAGGGGGGCGGGATTGCTGGAGGGAAAGGGGGTACTGGGCAGAGGGGAGCAAAGGGAAAAAATTGGACTACTGTAACAAAATAATCAATAAAATATACTTTTTTTAAAAAGAATATTTTTTAATTTTGCAAAGCCACCATTAATAGATAAGCCACTGACTGGGAGAAAAATATCATAACACATAAGCCTGGCAAAGGACTTGAATCTAGTATGTATAAGGAATCCACACAATTTAATAATAAAAAAAATAAAAAGACAATCCAGTTCTAAAACAACTTAGATACTTTACTAAAGAATATATATAAATGACAAATAAGTACAGTCATACCTCTACACTCATCAGCTTCAGAGCTCGTCAAAC
Source organism: Furipterus horrens (assembly GCF_987537825.1). NCBI lineage: Eukaryota > Metazoa > Chordata > Mammalia > Chiroptera > Furipteridae > Furipterus > Furipterus horrens. Next base: position 146,635,017 of record NW_028327173.1, read on the forward strand.
CCAGTACTCGTCGCATTTTGATGAGAAAACCACGTTTCAGCACTTGGGCTTGCTCAGAACTCATAGCACTTACTAGAACTTGTATGAGTCACAACAATGCCCAGAAAGTAAAAAAGCTTCATGGTTCAGTCCTTGTTGGTCTCAGCACGCATCACAAGTTGTGGAATAAATTAACAACGAGTACCAAGGTACCACTGTACATGAAAAGGTCTTCAGCATCATTAAGGCATCAGGGAAATGCCAATTAAAATCACAGCAGGGTTTCACTACACAGCCACTAGAACGCAGATGAAAAAGTTTAACACCAAATGTTGGAGAGGTGTGGAACAAGCGGAACTCTCACATGTTGTTGGAAAGTATAACAGTACAACCACTTTGGAAAACTGGCAGTTTCTTATAAAACTGTCTATTCTATGACTCAGCAATTCCATTCCTGTAAATCTATCCAAGAGAAAGGGAAAATGTATTACTCATTTTGTACATGAACACTCATAGCAGCTTTATGCATACCCCAAATGTCCATCAACATGAGCATGATAAAACTGTGGTAAGCACCTGATGCAAGCTGGGACAATTAAGATTCTTTCTGCTTGACTTCTGTCTTGTGATTAGGTTTACTCAATGTTGGGGGAGGAGTATTAAGAGACTGAAGGGCAGAGAAAAAATGCTTGGGGTATTTTCTCCTTCGCCTCGCTGCTTTGGCACTATGGTTTGGGCAGTGACGTATCCCTGAGGTGCCCATCAGGAAAGTTTTCTTAGATTCAACTGCATATTCATGCTCAAAGACAAACAGAGCCCACACTCGGAGTCAGTCTATTCAGATTTAGGACAGGAAATAGAGCAAGGCAGTATCCGGTAGCCCTCTTCAATGGAATTTTTTGCTCAGTCCATGTCATCACAGTAAAGGCACAAGGGGCGAGAAAGCTACCCTAGTTTAAAAGCTTTATATCCAATAGAAGCATCATCTCTTGAAATGACTTTATAGGAACAGCATCCAACGGCCAAGCAAGGGACATGCCCAGCTATAAGAATCACTGCACTTAAGGAAGCTCAAAGTATGACTTTCCAATCAGGTCTTTAGAATTCTCCCAATCCTGGGGTAATTTTTAGTATAAGTGAAGTGGCCTTCTAACATTGTTGACATTCTAACTTTCATCAGTTGCCAGGGAAACAATTAAGAAATTAATGACAGCTCAAATTCTCATGCTGAAGGGATTGGTTAATCCTTTGCCTACTCTTCTATGATTACAACTTTGGATGGCTGATTCCTCAGCCATGGCTCTACATCTCCCTAAGCTCTGATACTCTTCTTCTTCCCCCTACCCACCCCTTACTGGCTCCTTTGAATCTATAAATAGTTCTTCATTTAATTATTTTCAAAATCCAAGCTGAATGTTTTTTCTGTTTCTTACTAAGAACTGTAACTTGTAGAATTATGTTTGCCTGTGTGTGTGTGTGTGCATGTGTGTGTGTGTGTTTGTATGTATATGTGTGTGAGAGAGTATTTGCAGAGAAACAGACTGGAAGGAACTTTATACTAAAAATTGTAATTGTTTTATCTTATTTTTCTTAGATGTTTTTGTGTTTCCTGAGTTGTCTACAATAAATATTCATTTCATAAGCAGAAAAAGTTATTTTTTACTTTTAAAACAAAAAAACTTCTACTAAAAATATTTTTGTTCTTCTCTGACAATATGACTCTCAGGTCAAACGTATTGGCCTGAAAGTTAGATTTTAGCCCCAGTTCTACTCTGTACTTTTGAACAAGTCACTTTCTCCTTCTGAATCTAAATTTCTTCTGATAAAGTTTCTGCAAACTCTAATAGTTTATGTATCTGTAATTCTCCAGTTAGACCTAAGGACATATAACATCTTTCCTCAGTCATGGTCTCTGATAACAAAACCGTATAGTTCAACTATTTAAGGGACAGCATTTGATGAAAGCAGAGGCTAAGAGGAAGCAAGAAAAAATAATCATTGATTCTGGCAAAAATTGCCCAGTGGGCATATTCAAGAAGCTCTGGTACCAGGAGAAGGTCTATTGTCACATCAACATGCCAACTGTCTGTTTTCATGATCATCAAGAAATATCTTGATCTCCTATGATAAGAAATATTTGAGCAGACTCTCTGACCATCCACATCTTTTCTGTGTTTCTGAGTCATATAGGAATGCTTTTATTCAGTAAAAAGTAAAATTCAGTTCTTTTAAATCTCTTGTGATATGTGGGGAGCCACAGGAAGAGAACTGTCCCTGAGGTCAATAGATATTTGTTGATTTGACTTATTGATCACTAAGGGATTTTATGTTCATCCTTAGAAAAATATCTATGCTGTTGACTGTTCCTAGAGGGGTCTTTGAAGTAAACTCCTTTCCAAAAGCCAAATACAAAGGAAATTACTTCTTCTTAAGTTATCTGACATGCAAATAGGCATGAGGTAAAATCCAGAAAAATACAAATCTGCCTAAATAAAGCCAGCTTTCCTGTGTTTTCAAACTAATGCTATACTTTCCCATAGGCTACTACTATTACCTCTCATCAGATGCATCATTTGCCTGGCAGTACTAAAACTAGAGAAAAAAATCTTTCAGCCAGATTGTTTTTGTCATCTTGGAACACTGCCATGAACTGAAAGAAATCTTGACTACACAGGAGACTTAATATTAAAAAAAAAAAGAAATATAAATATCAACTTCAAAGTAATCTGTACAATATAGGTGAATTCCTCAGATTTAATTGGGAATGGTTGTTACGTTAACATTAGAGGCAAGAACCTCTGAAGTATCTTCTTGTTTATTCTTCAATCCAAATCCCCATGCTCTTAAGAGTGGCATACTTCTATTATTTTCGGAAATGAACAAATGGTCTATAAGATTTCTGTGCTTGTAACTAGCATACATAAAAAATTCCTAGATTCCTGCCTTCAATCAGTGAGTGTATTGAGCAATTTGAAGTCAACTAGACTACATGGCCATTATTGGAACTCTGAAAATCCCTGGACTCAACAGTAAAACATTTTCCAGGATTACATGTCAAACAATGGTTTATATTTCCTCTGTTTTAGCTACTGTTGAAACAGAAAGCAGCAAAAAAATACAGTTAGTTGTTGCTATCAGCAATAGTAAGTCCTTGGTAACAAAAGAGATAAACACAGCTATAATTTCCCTCAATCAAATGTTTGTTGATATTTTGCTGGTCTTACCAAATTGTGTACAGCTGAATCAATATTTTAAGAACAAGAAAATAAATCAAATTAAGGAGGACCTTTGCATTCAATTAAACTACTTGGTTTTAAAACAAAAAAATACATCTTGTCAATGAAAACCATTTCTGAAGACCCTCTTCCAACCAGAAAAAAAAAATCTTAGACCATAAACTGAAATTCTAGATTTAGTGAGATTGACTTCATGAAAGATAAATAAACTTCTTTACAAGAGCCAAACTGAACAAATCTATTGTTGAATCCAGTTGCTAAGGATTGAAGAAACTGATGCTTACATAACTCCTATATCTTAGACATTTCTGGAGAAAGCTCAAATCTAATACAGCTACAAATACAGCACTAAATTATGGAACATCCTCAATTTTACGGTGGAATTTATAATAAATGGAAAGAAAATGATTTGTTGGAGAGTTAGGAGATGGATACAATAAAGTATGCACAGTTAAACCACAGATCAATTAGTTCTCTTAGTTCAATTAGTTCTCTTTTGCTAAGATGAAATGTAAATAAAAAGCAGATGTAAAACTGCAGCCACATGATATTATTCACATTAAAGCAATAGCAGTAATATGCCATTTGTTCTTCTGAATGTGACCACATACTTTGTTTTATACTAAGGAAATCAGATACGTAAAAGCCAAAAGCTGCTTTTAAAATACTGCCATAAAGTTAAGAGCCAGGCCAGGGCATCTATATGAGAACATTATAATCAGCAAACTCATAACAGAAAGGTGTCCTCTCATCCCCTTTCATAACAATCAACACTTCCTTAATCTTTGAGCCACATTTCTGAAATCCCTCAAATTATTATGAAACAGGTACATTTACCCTCCTAGGCTTACCTGCCTACCAACTTGGCACCTTTATAGTTGCCATAGTCAGGTTAGTCAGAAAGTCTGCATATTTCAACTTGTTCAAGAAACTGTTTCTTAGACCAAAATTTTTTAAATCTCCAAAGGACTCTTTTAAATATCATGCCTTCAAATAACTTTTTCTTTCTTTGTGCTCCCCAACCTACATTTTCTCAGTTCCTGTAATGTGGCACTTCTTGTTTCATTATATGATCACTCCACAACTTGTGTTGTGTTTACATCCTATCCTGCAGTATCCTACAAGCTGTTTTAAGGTCAGCAATGAAGCCATATACTAACCTGAATACTTAACATCTACCACTACAGCATCTCCCATGAAATAAGCTGGCATTCAAAGATGTGTTGATGGCCTGTGCAGAAGCTGGACAAATAACACAAACGCATGCAGCAGGACGCGGGGCCTGTGGTACAATATGAGGTGGTGGCTACTGAAGGAAACCAGAGCACTTGTGCTCCATATAAAGCAGCAGTTGCTACTCAGCTCAGTCCTGTAGTGGTCCAAGCAAGGATTCAGGCGTAAAATAGCCAGGTTTCCTAATTTTTCAAGAGAAACTAGAAATTGGATTTTCATATGTGGTCACCCAATTTTTAAATGTTAGCTGGGAAAAAAAAGATTGTAAACCATATGTAAGCTAAAGGAAACCCTCCTGTGAGCCAAATTTGCCATACAGGCTGCCAGTTTTCCACCTTCTGCCACATAATAACAATCTTCTCCTAGGCCTCTGACCCTTCTGCCTCATGCACAAGTTCCTCTCACTCCTCCTGTCTCTCACTTAGGGAAACAGACTTTCTTGATATTTCTTCTGGATGTGCTTTCTCTCTCTCTCTTTCTCCTCTGAACCACCACAATACTTTGCTTAGAGCCTATTGTGCTAGCCTATGCTGTCTTGCACCTCAGTTATATATGTATAATTTGAGCCTCCCATAAGGAAATAAACTCCTTAAGTCTCATTACTACTACTACTACTACTACTACTACTACTACTACTACTACTGCTACTACATCATTGGTTGAATTCTGTGTCAGACACTACTAAACACTTTACATATATAAACTCATCTATCCTTTTAAAGAACAATATTATTACTACTATGAAGAAACTGGAGTTTGGAGTATTTCTAATTAATTCCCAAGTCCTCAGAACTGGTAAGTGGAAGCCCCAGAACTTGAAGGCTTTTAACTCTACAGTTCTATATTTGCCTGACTTATCTTTAAATACCCTAAAATTCCTTGCACATTTGTGAGCACTTGATTAATATTTGTTGAATTGATTGTTGAAAAACAGAAATTTACATTTCACTTAAAAGACATTCTTTCATAAGCATAGAAAAAAATTACTGATGAGTTAATGGTTTGCAGAAGGGTTAAAAAATAAAATTAATGTGAATATTCACTATGAATATTTGTGGTTCAGCAACAGATTGGAGCCCATTCATCAACTAAATAGATATACTGGATTTATCCAAGATACTTTTCAGTGTGTTTACTCAAAAAGAATTCCAATCCAAAAATAATATCCGTAAATAATTTTCCAAGTTAGCATTTCTGGCTTGAAAATTCAATGTGCAATGCTGGTTTTAGTTAGAAATGAGAAAATGCCACGAGGAAGTTGAACAAAAGCACAAAAGATATTCATTTTGCATGCAGGAAGCATTAATTTTTTCTTTTCAACAACTAGGATGTTGTATTGCTATTTCTGCATCTAATGGGAGTCCCAAAACGCAGTTTTCCCTTTTCCCTCTGAATATATGTTGTGCCACATAAAAATATATAAAATCTCAGTATGTAACAAATAAGTAATGTATTGGTTTCCCTTTTATTATTTTTTAAATATTTTATCAGAACCATAAATGTGAACTCTGAAAATGTGATTTAGATGACAATGACAGAATCTGACCATAGTCATGCTTTATTTAAAGCCTAATGGCTAAACAAATCTCTAAATTCTCAGTTTCTCTTTCAAGAATAACATTCGACAGCCATGAAAAAGACATTTTCTACCTTTAAAACCATTATTCAGCTTTCAGATCTCAGCTACCCCTGAACTCTAACAATAACAAAAAAATCAGCTGTAACATGAAAACAACAAAGACTCCCTGAACAATTTTATTCTGCCATCTTGGCTTCCTCCATTTGAGAAATGGCACCCGGTAACATAAATAGTGTTGTAATAGTGTCAATGTCCAGGGGTTCATTTGGGTGGAGACAAAGATTCCAATTCTGTTTTCCAAGAACTCTGATCCCAATCCAGAAATCAGTGGTTTCCACTACCACCACTATTGCTGTGTGGGCTCAGAAGTAGCCTGGAGCTTAGACACACAACCTAAGGAAGCTAAGTTGACTCCATAAAGGTTTGCCAGTGACCAAACTGTTTTTAGAAAAGTTCCATATTGCTCTTTTCCCCTGAGGTAGTTTCAGCTGGCCCAAAGCTAAATAAATTCCTAACCTTCAATTGAGAGGTTGGAGAAAAAATTCCCTAGAAAGCAGAATTATTAGCTATAGACTACTGATATTTAAACCTTTTTAAATAAAATCACACGTGTCTAAGAGTGTACAGAATCTGATTTGATAAGGTGATTACAAAACTAGTAGAGTTAGTAAAATAACAAAAGATGAGCCATTTTCTCTTCAGATGAAAACTACCACTCAACCCCATACTAGATCACATGAAGTACTGAAAATTAGCAGGGAGAAAAAGAATTTTACTTTTCCAAAGCTGCTATTATTTTCCTGTTTTTCTACACCTTCTACTAGCTTTGGAAAAAAATATTTTCAGGAACTACCAAGAGGGGAAACACATTCATTTCAAAACCCTCACAGGAGGATAGTCATCAATCTAGTGAGCTTCACTATTTAATGTTAAATTAAAGGAGCTAGAAGAATGGGTAAGAATAAGGGACAAGTGGCTACCATTGCTAATACCTAGAACCAAGGAATAAGGAGAAACATGACCTTCAAAGGACTAATGAACACTGTAACAATTTTCTTTCCTCTCCTCCCTCATAATCATGAATAAGAATTAGCTTAAATCATAAATAAATAACAATATTAAAATAAAATTTCCTCAGTGATTACATCCCAGTGCATTACAAAATGAAATAAAAATGGAAAGAGAGTAGAAGTGACCAAAGGAAAATACATTCTTATGGAAATTATTATTGCGTCTGGATTCCCAGTCAAGATGGCGGCATATGTATACCCAGCTTGCCTCCTCACACAACCACATCAAAATTACAACGCAATTATAGAACAACCATCACTCAGAACTATCAGAAATTGAGTTGAATGGAAGTCTGACAACTACAGAATTAAAGAAACCACATCCATCCAGACTGGTAGGAGGGGGCGGGGATGCAGAACAGGCTGGTCCCACATCCACATGTGGTGGATAAATTTGAGAAAAATATCTCAGGACTGAGGAGTCCCAGACCCACACAGGCCCCCCAGCCCAGGGTTCCAGTTCCAGGAAAATAAGTCCCCATAACTTCTGGCTGCAAAAACAAGTGGGGATTGAGTTGTTGGAAGAAATTTCTGAAGTCCCAAACAGTTCCTCTTAAAGAACCCACACATGGACTTACTCAGATTCAATCCCTCTGAGCTCCAGTGCTGGGGTAGCAGCTTGAAAGGCATCAGTGGCATACATGGACAAACTGAAGTGTCTGGCATCATGGCAAGAGCTAGGGGACAGTTTTTCCTCAGACAGAAAGGTGGGCAGAGGGTACTGTCCCTTTTCTGAGCCTTCCCCACACAGAGCCACAGCACCAGCAAGCAGGTGCCATGTCTGAGACCCCATCAACCTAGCTAACATTGTTTGCCCTTCCCTGGAGTTCCCCTGAGACTCTGTCCCACCCAACTTAAGGGCCCACCCACTCTATTAACTTTGACATTTCCATATTAATGGCTGATCTTGGCTCATGCTTCAAAACTTCCCAAATGCTATCCAACAAGCAATAGCCGGCCTCAGTGAGCCCCCAACCCACCCCCAACCTCTTGCCCACTGGCCCCAGGCCCAGCACTAGCAGCAGCTAGTCTAGATTCACAGCTTGGCTTTGCCTGGGAATCCCCAAGCCCAGCACAGGTAGCAGCCATCTCAGATTGCTTTATATATCAGGCAGGGTGGCCTGAGCAAAACACAGGTAGGGGCTGACCTTGGCCTGTACCACCCAGGAAACCCCAGGACCAGGGCACCCAATGGACAGCTACAGACCACATCGGAGCACCACCACCCTGCCCCTGCACAGCAGATCCTCCATGGAGGGTAAAGGTTGGTGGTGATGGTCATAGCCAATCCTTGCAGCTGACTGGCCTGGGTAAATTCCTCCCATTGACCTACCAACAACAACCAAGGCTCAACTACAAGAGGAGGATGTACTCAGCCCACACAAAGGGTGCACCTCAAGTACCCAGCTTGGGTGATAGAGGAGCCAGTGCCACTGGACCCTACAGGACACCTACTACATTAGGCCACACTACCAAGACACAGAGTCAAAGCAGCTCTACCCAATACATAGAAGCAAATACAGGGAGGCTGCCAAAATGAAGAGACGTAGAATCATGGCCCAAATGAAAGAACAGATAAAAACTCTAGAAAAAGCACTAAATGAAGGGGAGACAAGAAAGGAACATAGTGAGGACCGTGAGGACCTCAACAGTATAGAAAAGATGCAGTCAGAAGTAAAAGATACCCTAACTGAAAAAAAGAACAATTTACAGGGAAACAACAGTAGACTGAATGAAGCCGAGAATCAAATCAATGATTTGGAACATAAGAAAAAAAAAAAAACAACCAATCAGAACAACAAGAAGAAAAAAGAATCCAAAAAATGAGGAAAATGTAAGCAGCCTCTGAGACAACTTCAAGCATTCCAATATCACATCACAGGGGTACCAAAAGAAAAGAGGAAGAGCAAGAAATTGGAAATTTATTTGAAAAAAAATAATGAAAGAAAACTTTCCTATTTTGGTGAAAGGAATAGACATGCAAGTCCAGAAAGCATAAAGAGTACCAAACAAGATGGATGTAAAGAGGCTCACGCTAAGATACATCATAATTAAAATACCAAAGGTTAAAGATAAAGAGAGAATCTTAAAAGTAGCAAGAGAAAATAAGTTAGTTATCCCCAAGGGAGTTCCCATAAGACTGTCAGCTGATTTCTGAAAAGAAACTTTGCAGGCTAGAAGGGATTGGCAAGAAATATTCAGTCATGAAAAGCAGGGACCAACAGCAAGATTGCTCTACCCAGCAAAGATAGCATTTAGAATCAAAGGGAAGATAAAGAGCTTCCCAGACAAGAAAAACTAAAGGAGTTCATTATTACCAAACCATTATTACATGAAATGTAAAGGGACTTATTTAAGAAAAAGATGATCAAAACTAGGAACAATAAAATGGCAAAAAAAATACAAATCTATCAACAATTGAATCTAAAAAACAAACTAAGCAAACAAGAATAGCAGAGACAGAAAGAATCATGGATACAGAGAGCTTTTTGATGGTTGCCAGATAGGAGGGGAGTACAGGGTAATGGGTGAAGAGGTAATGGGATTAAGAAGTACAAATTGGTAGTTACAGAATAGCCATGGGGATGTAGAGTACAGTATAGGAAATGGAGTAGCCAAAGAACTTATATGCATGACCCATGGACATGAACAATGGTGTGGGGATTGCCTGAGGGAGTGGGGGGTGCTGGGTAGAGGGTAGAAAAGGGGGGAAAATTAGGACAACTGTAATAGCATAATCAATAAAACATAATTTTTAAATAATTAGTATCACTGCAGTTGTTGTAGTCATGAAGTGAAAAACAATTGTGAAGAAAATTCTTTAGTTAACAAGCAGATTGTCAAATGTGAACTAGCTTTAGCACACATAATTCTATACCGTTCATGCCCTCTTGTATTTAATATACCTGATCATTCTGACTTTCAAGTCTTGGAGAAAAGTTGGACATTGTCAGGGAGGCTGCAGAGAGTTCTTGGAGTTTTGTATCAATTTCAGCAAGCTGCTGGTGCTGAGTGACTTCAAGTGTGTATCCTTCGCCTGGGACCAGCCAGCCCGACTGATCACCCTAGGAGGAAACAGTCACCAGATCATCCCCATGCTATCTTTTTTCCAAAATATAATATAGCTTTCAGACTGCTACACTGATGCTCAGGACTTCACAAAAAACAAATTTTAAAAAGAAAACATAATAAAACAAAGGCACAGAACTAACACCGCCATAGTAAAAGAAAAAAAAAGTAAGTAGTTTATGGTTTCATTATCTGCCCACTCTTTGTAAGGTATCTTCATAAATTATACTTTGTGGGGTTTTTGCCCTGTGGAAAAAGTCTCTTAGCCTTACAGTCTGGTTCTCATTGTATTCTCATGTCTCCACTTTGAAAAAGTGATTGTGATACATTGAACAGGGAGAAATCATGTTTACCCTATAATGGACTTTGTATTTTCAAAATTTGTCCCTGAAAAGTAACATAGGATCTATAAACTCAGTTGTTTGGATTTTATGAGTTTGATTGGTTATCTAACTCATTCAACTAACATTATAGTTTCATAATAGGTTAAGACCCATTCATAACATACATTCAAAAAACTTATACTGAAAAGTAAAGTACCTAGCAATAAACTTAACCAAGGTAGTAGAAGACCGGTACTCAGAAAACCACAGAACACTGAAGAAAGAAATTAAGGAAGATGTAAATAAATGGAAGTATATACCATATTCATGGATTAGAAGAATTAACATCATTGAAATGTCCATACTACCCAAAGCAGTCTATAGATTCAACACAATCCCTATTAAAAACCAATGACATATTTCGCAGATCTAGAATAACCATTTCAAAAACTTATATGGAACCAAGAACAACCCCAAATAGCCTCAGCAATCTTGAGAAAGAAGAACAAAGTAGAAGGGATTACAGTACCTGATATTAAACTATACTACAAGGCCACTGTAATCAAAACAGTCTGGTACTGGCATAAGTACAGATACATATATCAATGGAACAGAACAGAGAACCTAGAAATAAACCCAAGTCTCTATAGTCAATTAATATTTGACGAAGGGGGAAGGAGCATAAAATGGAGTAAAAATAGCCTCTACAACAAATGGTGTTGGGAGAACTGGACTGGTACATGCAAAAAATGAAACTAGGCCACCAACTTATACCATATACCAGAATAAACTAAAGATAGATAAAAGCCTTAAACATAAGCCATGAAACCATAAAATCCTAGAGAAAAACATAGGCACTAAAATTTCAGCTATCCCACACAGCAATATTTTTGCCAATACATCCTCTAGGACAAGGGAAATAAAGGAAAGTGTCAATAAATGGGACTACATCAAATTTAAAAGCTTCTGCATGGCTGAAGAAAACATCATCAAAATGAAAAGAGAACCAACAGATGGGAAAACACACTTGCCAATCATACCTTGAACAAGGGTTTGATCTCCAAAATATATAAAGAACTTATACAAGTCAACACCAGGAAGACAAATGATCCAATTAAAAAATGGGCAAAAGACCTGACTATGCACTTCTCTAAGGAGGACATACAGAGGGCCCATAGGCATATGAAAAGATGTTCAACATCACTAGCCATCAGAGAGATGCAAATTAAAACCACAATGAGATACCACCTCACAGCAGTCAGAATGGTGATCATGAAACAATCAACAAGCAACAAGAGCATGCGAGGTTGTTTGGGAACCCTATTGCACTGTTGGTACGAATGCAGATCGGTGCAGATGCTGTGGAAAACAGTATGAAATTTCCTCAAAAAACTAAAATGGAACTGCCTTTTGATCCAGCAATTCCACTGCCGGGCTTATACCCTACGAATCCTGAAACACCAATTGAAAAGAACTTATGCACCCCTATGTTCACAGCAGTGTTATTTACAATAGCCAAGTGCTGGAAACAGTCTAAGTGCCCATCTGTAGATTAGTGGATCAAAAAGTTGTGATACATTTACACAATGGAATACTATGCAGCAGAAAAAAAGACGGAACTCCTACCTTTTGCAACAACATGGACAGAACTGGAGAGTATTATTCTTAATGAAATAAGCCAGGTTGCAAAAGACAAATACCGTATGATCTCACCTATATGAGGAAGCTAATGAATAAATAAACTAATGAATAAAATAGAACCACAGACATAGAAACATGGAACAGACTAAAAGTGACCAGAGGGGAGGGGAACGGGGGATAATGGTGGAAAGAAGGGGAAGGGACTAGACAAATAACATGTATGACTGACCCATGGACATGACTAACAGTGTGGGAATTGATCGTGGGAGCAGGGGTTGGAATCCTTGGAGGAGGGTCAAGGGAGAAATATTAGGACAACTGTAATAGAATGACAATAAAAAACTATTAAGAAAAAAAAGAGTCAATACTGAATTGACCAAGAATACATTTGAAAATTTCAATAAAAAAATTTGTAAAACAGGATTTTTTTAAAGTCAGAGAACATTACTTCATAATTTAAAAAAGTTATTGTGGATTTATACTAAGTCAATAACATGATAAAATATAAATATTAAGAGGTCATTGAATAACAGAGTTTACATACCTCAGAACTGGACAGCCCCAAATCTCTATCATCTAAGTCCTTCAAAAGTTCAGTCAGCCTTTTCTTCTCACTATCAATCATAACCACCGGTTTTCCTGAATTCTTGGCCAACTACAGAATGCATTAATGAAAAATATTAAAAACACAAAGCAATTCATAGTTCAGGAAAATAAAAATGAAACCTGAGGTTTCTATAGTACAAATACACTAAGGTTAAATGTGTGAGATTAGGCATCATTTGCCAGGTAATTTTGTTTTATGTCAGATTTTTGGTATAGGTCCATTCTCCAAGCAAAGATATTTCCACTGTAAGCAGGTCCTCCTGCTAACCATTTTAAAAAACACTTTATTTGAAAAAGAAAATAAAACACAAGCAGCTTCAAACCTCTCTTTATATTATTGTGATGCAAAAACATTTTTATTGGGGCATTCAGAAAGAACCTTCTTGCCACTTCCTTTGTGGCATATATCCACTAAGTGAAATTGCTTTTAAAATTCAGGAGCTTAAATAAAGATTTAGTTACTATTGTTAAAAGAGAAATATATGGTGGAACGGCAAGAACTTGGATAAGGGAAAACACTAGTGCTCTTGACAAACAGGAAAGCAACATACAATGGGGTAACACAAAGAGACAGTTCACGTCGGAAAAGGTTTCCTTCAGATTACAGGCATATAGAGCAAAGAAAAATTGAGAGTCCCAGACTTCAGTTCTGGCAGGCACAGGCTGACCCATGAATCCAGTCTGCATGGAAATGACATGGCAATTGAGGGAAAAAATAGGGCTTCAACTGTGAAAAATTATTTAACTCTCTTGTTAATTCTTCACACTCACCAATGCAGTTTTCTAGTCACCTAACTGCCTCAGTGGTTTGCCATGAGCCTTCTATCCACTGCACTTAAATTTCTTGCTGTAAATTCATTAATTAGCATTCTGGTCTAACACAGGAGCCTCTGTGCCCTTGGTTAATCTGAGTCCGCTTTGAGAACAAACCTACTGAGCTTCCAGGACCTATAAAACCAAGGTCAGGCCTTGAAGCAGGGAGCTAAGCAAGGCCAGTGACAAGGGAAGGGCTGCCAGGAAATTCAGTTGAGTGGGGCTGGGTAGGGATATGAGGAACAACCAGTTGGCTTCTCCAGCTCTGCCAGGAGCATTTTCCATTCAAATTTCCAAATGCACCAGCTATAAAATCAGTCTCATTACTCTAAAAAACCAATTTTACTAATATGCAATTTAAAATCTTGGAAACATGTTCCAAAGCTCTTATCTAAATAAATGTTTTTCAGATAACAGGAACAAGATTCATTTCTGGGTAATAAAATAAATGCATTGAGTTGCAGCTAACATTTTTTAAAGGGGTAGGGTAGGCTAGGATAGGATAAGATTGAATAGAAAATAACAAAGTACTGGTTTATAAAACTTCTTTCAGTTATATATGCTGTTTAAATCACATATACATGTATCACGATCAAAAAATATTTAAAGACACTGAACACAACTATTTCCATTTTCACAACTTATTTAATCCATATTCTGGCTTCTAAATTTCTAAGTACATACCTCAATGTTTCGCTTAATAAAATCCTGGCTGTGTTTATCCTTGAGCTCAATCTTTTCTGTATTTGAGAAAGGTCTCTTTTCTGCTTTGATCAATGACTCATTTCTTTCCATATCACAGGTAAAACCTAATATTAAAAAAGTTCAAAATTTTTTCATAATTATAATTGTTCATTATGCTGAAATTTTACCTTAAGTATATATTAAAATACATAAGAAATAAAACTTAGAAGAACTTCCAAATTCCAGATCCGGAAAACTAATACATAGGAATTTATTCTTAAAAAGATAAATGTGCTACATAACTTATAATGAAGTTATCATAAAACTTCTATTATTCATTATCATGTATCAAACTTATTGCTGTTGGTTCCTTTGGAATCATGGGGCATATGAAAAAAAAAAAACTGCAGCTGATTCATGCGAAGGAGAAATCTCTGATGATATGGGAACTTTAAAATATATTTTATTATAGTCTTTATATGAAACAGAACTTTCCCTAAAGGTTAGGTTCTTTTTTTTAAAAAAAAATTTTTAATTTATTTATTTACTTTTTAGAGGGGAAGGGAGAGAGAAAAAGAGGGAAAAGGAGAGAGAAAGAGAGGAAGAGGAACATCAATGAGCGAGAGATACATCAATCGGCTGCCTCCCGCACACCCCGAAGTGGGGACCTGGCCTGCAACCCAGGCCTGTGCCCTGACTGGGAATCAAACCACTGACCTTTTGGTTCCCAGGCCAGCACTCAATCCACTGAGCCACATGAGCCAGGGCATACTAGATTCTTTATTAATTTGTCACCACCCTTTCTGAACAATAAACTTCTTGTTCAAACATGTGTTTTAAGCAAGGTCTTGGTGTAAGTGTCCTGGATAATCTGCATCCCACCTGCACAATCCCCTATGACCCATCCTAGTTCATGAGTTTTCTCAACCTTTGAATGGCGGCTTAAGTCAACTTCTGAGTTGTTCAGACCCTGAATGCTCAAAACAAGGGTAAGAAAAATATTTCCTTAAAAAAGGGATTAAAAATCTCTTATTCCCTACTTCCAGTCAAGATGGAGGTGTAGACAGACATGCTGCATCTCCCTCCACAACTAAGAAGGAATACAACTACCTCAAAACTAGAAACAACCAGAAGTTCCAGAAAATCAAACTACATGGAAGTCCAGCAAACAAAGATATAAAGAAGAAATACTCATCCAGACAGGTAGGAGGGGAGGAGCCGGGTGGAAAGGATGTGGTGTAGTGGTGGCAGCAGCGGGCCAGCAGAGAGCGCAGTCACACATTTTAAAAAGTCAGTAGGGACACCTGGGGAGCGTTCCCAGCTCCTCACTAGAGACCTCAAGCTCACGGTCCCAGCTCCTGGGAAAATCAAGCCTCATTGCTTCTGACTGTGCAGACCAGTGGGGGTTGGGGTGGAGGCAGAAACTACCGGTCTCTCAGCAGAGTCCACTTGTTTAAAGGGCCCCGATGGTCCTAGAACATCAACAGATCCACCCACTCTGGGCCAGGGCAGCAGCTAGACGGGCACCAGTCCGGTGCGGAAGTGGGAGAGGTGCCTAGAAAAGGGGCAAGTGCTGGGCAGGCGACATTGTTCCCTCTCAGAACCCTCCCCCGCATACAGCACCACAACGTGGTGAAACAGGTCACCCCTTACTGACGAATTCCTAAGGCTCCACCCCTTACAACGTACTAGGAGGAACAGCTCTCCCTGGGACGCGGAGGCAAACAAACACAGGAGACTTCTGGCCAAGATGGAGGCCTAGACTGACATGCTCAGTCTCCCTCCACAGCTAAAAAGGAATACAACTACCGCAAACCAGCAATAACCAGAAGTTCCAGAAAATAAATGGAAGTCCAACTTATGAAGTTATAAAGAAGTGGTGCTCGTCCGGACAAGTAGGAGGGGCGAAGCTGGGGAGGAGAAGTCAAGCTGTGCTGTCCACGGCAGCAGCAGCAACGGTGGCAGGACAGCGAAAACACCACAGCGTGGTGAGACAGGTCACCCAGTTGTGATGAGTGCTCGGAGCTCCGCCCTCTATAGCATAGGAGGTGTGACAGCCCTGCTCAGGAAGCAAAGGTAAAAACAAAACTGTTCAAGATGGCACAGATCATGATAGAAATCCCAGTGACGCAGCTGACCAGACAGCAAATTTCTAATCTAACAAAGCAGCAGCTAGGAAATCTTTCTGGGGCACAGTTCAGAGCTTTGGTAATAAAAGCGCTTACAGACCTAACAGCAGATCTTAAACAACACAGGGAAGGAATGAAGGCTAGTCCTGCTGAAATGAACAAAAACACATACAAAACTAGTTGTGAGGGAAAGAAAACCAGAGATCAAATCAACAAATCGGAATATAGGGAAGGAACAAACAGTCAACCAATGCAGAAACAGGAAATGAGAAGTGAGGAAAATGAGGAGAGGCTCAGAAACTTATTGGACAGCTATAAGCGGGCCAACATCCAAATCATAGGGTTGTCAGAAGGTGAAGAAGAAGAACTAGAAATGGAAAAATTATGTGAAAAAATAATGAAACAGAACTTCCTGAACTTGGGGAAGGAAATAGACTTAGAGGTCCAGAAAGCACAGAGAGTTCCAAAACAACTGAACCCAGGGAGAACCAAACCAAGACACGTCATAATCAAAATGTCAAAAATTAAAGACAAAGAGAGAATCTTAAAAGCAGCAAGAGAGAAGAAGAGAATTATGTACAAAGGGCTCCCAGTAAGACTCTCAGCTGATTTCTCAAAAGAAACCCTGCAGGCAAGAAGGGACTGGCAAGAAATATTCAAAGTAATGAAAAGCAAAAACCTACAACCACAATTACTCTATCCAGCAAAACTGTCATTCAGAATAGAAGGACAGAGAAAGTGCTTCCAGGACAAAGTAAAACTGAAGGAGTTCATCAGTTCCAAATCACTGTTATATGAAATGTTAAAGGGACTCGTTTAGGAGAAAGAGGATCAAAATTATGAACATTAAAATGAACACTGTATCACAACAACCAACAACAGAAGCTAGGGAACCGAAACAAAAGCAAACTAAGTAGGCAACGAGAGTGTGAAAAGAACTATAGGTATGGGGAACATTATGGGGGGAGGGCAGCAGGGATGGGGAGGGGGGAAAAGGGAGGGAGATGGTACAGGAACTAAGAAGCATAGTAGGAGGGAGTGGCATATATAGAAAAATGTTGAGAAGAACTATATGCACAACCAATGGGCATGGACTAAGGTGGGGGACAACTGGAGGGAGAGATGTCACTGGGTGGAGGGGAACAAACGGAAAAGAAATTGGGACAACTGTAACAACATAATCAATAAAGCATATTTTTAAAAAACAAAATCTATTCCCTTTATTAAATATCTTGTTTTCACTGTAGTAATATTTAAAGTGTTTAAAACAAGATCATGTGAAATCCTCAGTAATGCTCTAAAACTATGCATAAAGAAGAATGTTCTTAAATGACAAATGGAGTTCACCCTACAAACAGGATAAATTGCCACATTAAAGTCCAAAAGGGAGAAACACTAGCCAGCAGCTCAGTCCAGACAAGGTTTACTTACAAGTTATCTTTGTTTTATAAAAGAGGTTATCTCAATAAAAAGGATTAAATGTATTTGTAGCTAATTATCCCAGACTCAATAAAAATTTAATAATTAAACAATAAATTTCGATAACAATAGCTTGAAAGAACCAGGGAAAGAGTAAGATCTCTGGATTTAAATTCTTTTCAAAAAAAAGTAAATTAGAGTTATTAAAGTTATTTAAATTTATATTACAAGTTTCTAAACAAATCTGTGCTTTATAATTGGAGTTTTATTTTCTAATCAATAACACAATTTTTTAATATAACAACTACCAATAGTTAAAGTAGGAGTCACTTTTTGGTGAGTGGTTTCCTTATATATAAAATATATAACCTTTACCATAATCCAAGTTGTAAATAGTATTGTAAGTTGAAATAGAGGTTTATTCATTTTGTTGAAGCTTCAAATACTTCTAAACAACACAACATCAAAGTAGCTCAAATTAAATGCATCCATGTCTGCATCTATAAGACTTTATTTAAAATATACTTTTAATAAATTGTAGGAGAAAAACACTGGATTGTCTGGTCAGAATTGTCTCACTAGAAACAGCCTCTTCTCCTCCCCCGTCCTGGTGGTGATCCATGGTAAAAGCTGCCATGTTACTAGAGTGACCCCAATCCATGCTGGGCTGGAGGAGCTGGTTGGACCAGGGGCAAGCACCTAATGCACGTTGGATCAGTTGGTCTCTAACATTTTGAAATAGAGGCTCCTTCTCAGTGAGTACCCACAGAATATGCTCTTGGGAATCAAAGAGGCTGTCTATCACCCAGATTCTTTCCATACATTTTTCTTTTTTGCTTAAGCTAGGTTTTTAATACTTGCAGTCAGCTTTCTTTTAATTTGTTTTATATAAAAAATTTCAAACATCCCAAAGTAGAAAGAATGGTATAATGAATCCTCAACAATTAACTTCAACAATCATTAACTCATGATCAATCTTGTTTCATCTACAACCTCACCTACTTCTACCTACTTCCAGATTAAATCAATCAAATCATTTCATCAGTGCACAGCTAGTATTTTCTTGTGATAATACGTAAAAAAAACCACACAAATCAAAACTTACCTTGACTGACATTCCGTATACAGTTTTCATATTCTTCTGGAGGGACTTGAGTGTGAAACACTGGGAAAGGGGTGTCTTCATGTTCATAGCAAGAAGGATCTATTGATTTTAAAAATCACTTATTTAATACATGCAAAATAAATAAGGAATTGTGTACATGAACAGTTTAAAGAAAATGATAAGATCTAATATTCTCTTCAATAGTCCTCAATCCTCTCTACACACACATTTATTAAGACAGTATCACTTCCAGGTAGAAATGACAATCAGCTTTGCAGACATGACCACTGAAACGAACAGCAGAAAGCTATCTAATCAAAGGGCATTTCCCTAGAACTTGTGAAGAGAGGATGTACAAGGGTGTGTAAAATATGACATTAACTCTCCAGAGATAATGCAGCTAAATTCCAACATTCATAATACAGAGATTATGCATACTAAGTAATTTTAATTGTGTTTTCTTTTTTATTTTAGGTTGCCAGGGTGCAAATTTCAAATACATGGTCAGTCATTAAGATAAGACTATGTTTAAGGGTCTTAAGCATCTATTAAGACATACTCAGCAAGTCTGGCAGACACTTAACCAAGTGATCAAAGTTAATATCACCAGCAATGGGATAAACAACATCATGTGCTTCCTGATATGATCCATCGAGAAAGACATAGTATCATTTCTGTGGGATTCATGCCAAAAATGTATAACCTGAACCACATAGTGTGGGAACAAAGACAAACCCAAACTGAGGAACAGTCTAGAAAGTAACAGGCCTATAGTCTTCAAAAAATGCAAATGTCATAAAACACAAAGAATAACTAAAAAGATATGACAGCCAAATGCAATACATGATCTGGGATTTGTCTTTTCTATTAAGATTATTAGTGGGACAATTGAGAAGATATGAATAAAACCTGTAGATAAGAAAAGAGTATTATTGTATATCAATGTTAATTTCCTGATGTGTGTGTATACAGACATATATGTGGACATATATGTCTGTATACACACACATGTATATACATACACATATATATGACAAAGAAAAGGAAGATGCAGTAAAATCTTAACACTTACAGAATCTGGGTTAAGGGTATTTGAGAATTCTTTGTACTTGTTTTGAGACATTAGATTTCAAATTACATCAAAATAAAAAGTTAATAGGAAAACTTTTTACATTCCTCTCCTCTCTACAAACATTTATCTGGGGAAAAAAATCTCCCTTCAGAGATCAAAACCCAGAGCTTGAAGGACTAAGCAACATTTTTAATGAGTCTTGGTAAAGGAAGATTGAAGGATATAATTTGTTTGCTGTCAGTAGGGAAGAAATTAAAGTCCACCACAGACAATGGGTAGGACCTCAGAGAGGGGATGAGTTTAGAGTAAAGTGATATAAGCCCTGGCTGGGGTGGCTCAGTGGATTGAGCGCCAGCCTGTGAACCAAAGCGTAGTGCACTGGTTTGATTCCCAGTCAGGGCACATGCCTGGGTTGTGGGGCAGGTCCCCAGTTGGGGGCATTTGAGAGGCAACCACACATCACTGATGTTTCTCTCCCTCTCTTTCTCCCTACCTTCCCCTCTCTCTAAAAATAAATAAATAAAATCTTTAAAAAAAAAAAATAAGGGAGGGGGACACAAGCCCTGGCCAGTGTGGCTCACTTGGTTCAGTGTCATCCCGCAAACTGAAAGATTGCAGGTTCGATTCCCAGTGAGAGCACATGCCTAGGTTGTGGGTTCAGTCCCTGGTAGGGGTGCATACAAAAGGCAACCAATTGATGTTTCTCTCTCACATCGATGTTTCTCTTCCTCCCCTCTCAGAGAAATAAAATAAAATAAAGTGACAGTGTGAGGCTGCTACCTGGCACACATCCCCTCTGAAATCCTGGAGTTGTATAGAGAGCCTCAAAGAAAATGGGGAAACCCAGTGCAGCATGGGCTCTGACTCACTGAACATCTGGAATTCTGGGAGGAGACTCCACACACAGTGCTCAACCTACCCATGACAGCTGCAAAGCAGCAATGGCAATGTGGCATATTTAGAGGGAAACAGGGCCTGAAATATTGACTCTCTCACTCACATACACAAACCTCACAATTCCCCATGGCTGGTCAAGTGGCACGGAGGAGATTCAGAAGTTCTCACTTGCCCTGTGAACTAGAAGTAGTCCTCCCCCCGCCACACATCATTATGACAACTAAAATTGCATTTATACAAATGACCTCCACAATTGAAAACCACTCTATTAAACTATAAAGAAAACTTTGATAAATTCAAAATATCAAAACAATGACCACAATATTATATATTTCTATATTAGATTTCTAAATATACGGTTTATAAAAATTCTGGACAGGAAGCATCATCATTTTCTAATTAACTATTAAATCAATGAGATTTTTTAGGCGTAACAAATAATTAAGAACAAACATCCAAAACTAAGAAAAGAAAATGTGCTTAACTAATTTAATGGAAGAAGCTAGAGAAAACAATAAAAATTTCAAGAAAAGAAATACTGTTATAAACATAAGAGCAACAATTAGCAAAAAAATTCAAAGCTGGTTCTTTTTCTTTTTTAATATCTTTTATTGATTATACTGTTATAGTTGTCCCAATTTCTTTTCCCTCTGCTCCCCTCCACCCAGTGACATCCCTCCCTCCAATTGTCCCCCACCTTAGTCCATGCCCATTGGTTGTGCATATAGTTCTTCTCAACATTTTTCTATATATGCCACTCCCTCCTACTATGCTTCTTAATTCCTGCATCATTTCCCTCCCTTACCCCCTTACCCCTCCCCCCTGACCTTCCCCTCTATGTTCCCCATACCTATAATTCTTTTCACATTCTCGTTGCCTACTTAGTTTGTCTTTGTTTTGATTCCCTAGCTTCTGTTGTTGGTTCTTGTGATACAGTTTTCATTTTAATGTTCATAGTTTTGATCCTCCTTCTTCTAAACCAGTCCCTTTAACATCTCATATAACAGTGGTTTGGATCTAATGAACTCCTTCAGTTTTACTTGGTCCTGGAAGCACTTTCTCTGTCCTTCTATTCTGAATGACAGTTTTGTTGGATAGAGTATTTGTGGCTGTAGGTTTTTGCTTTTCATTACTTTGAATATTTCTTGCCAGTCCCTTCTTGCCTGCAGGGTCTCCTTTGAGAAATCAGCTGAGAGTCTTACTGGGAGCCCTTTGTACATAATTCTCTTCTTCTCTCTTGCTGCTTTTAAGATTCTCTCTTTGTCTTTAATTTTTGACACTTTAATTATAATGTGTCTTGGAGTGGTTCTCCCTGGGCCCAGTTTTTCTGGAACTTTCTGTGCTTTCTGGACCTGTAAGTCTATTTTCTTCCCCAAGTTCAGGAAGTTCTGTTTCATTATTTTTTCACATAATTTTTCCATTTCTAGTTCTTCTTCTTCGCCATTTGGCAATCCTATTATTCGAATGTTCATTCGCTTATAGCTGTCCCAAAGGTTTCTGAGCCTCTCCTCCTGTTCCTCCCTTTTTGTTTCCTCTTTCTGCACTGGGTGACTGTTTGTTCCTTCCCTATGTTCCGATTTCTTGATTTGATCCCTGGTTTTCATTTCCTCACCACTTGTCTTGTATGCGTTTTCGTTCGTTTCAGTGTGACTAGCTTTCACTCCTTCCCCGTCTTGTTCCAAATCTTTTCTTAATTCTGTAAGCCACCTTATGACTATAGCTCTGAACTGAGCCTCAGAAAGTTTTCTTATTTGATCATCAGTTAGGTGCCTCATCTGCTGCCTGGTGAGCTGCATCACTGGGATTTCAATCATGGTCTGTTTCATCCTGTCAGTTTTCTGTTTACCTTTGTTTCCTGGGCGGGCGGTAGGGGGCGGAGCCCTGTGCACTTCTCACTACCTGGCAACCGGCAACTTTTTTTTACCGCTCTTTGGTGCTTTGTGTGAGCGCAGGAGTCCAAGATGGGTTGCTGCCGTTACTCTCCGTTGAGAGACTGGGAGGCTCCTTCCCCATCGCCTCACCATCCAAGGCAATGGGGGATCTGCCTTCCCCAGCATTGGAATCACGGGCTGCCGGGTCTTGACTGCAGCCGGGATTGCTCCCCTGGCATTTCTCGCAGTCCCGCTGCTATCCCTGCTGCTACTGCAGACAGCACAGCCCGACCTTTCCGTCCTGATTCCAATTTTGCCCCTCCTACCCATCCAGATGAGCACCGCTGGTTTATAACTTCATATGTTGGGCTTCCATGTAGTTTTATTTTCTGGAACTTCTGGTTATCTTTGGTTTTGAGGTAGTTGTAGTCCTACTTAGTTGTAGAGGGAGACAGAGCGTGTTGGTCTAAGCCTCCATCTTGGCCGGAAGTCCAAAGCTGGTTCTTAAAGGTATAAAAAGTAAAACCTGCAGGTATAATTTTAAAAGGAGAAAACACTAATTGTAATGAAGGTAACATGGTACTAATGAAAGAACAGATACATAGGTCACTGAAACAGAATAGAGGGTTCAAACACAGACTCTCAAAAATATAGTCAACTGATCTTTAACAACAGAGTAAAGGCATTTCAATGGAGAAAGGAAAACCTCTTCAACAAAGAGTGCTGGAACAACTGGATGTCCATATGCAAAAACAAAAAACAAAAAAGAAACCTAGACACAGACCTTACACATTTCACAAAAATTAGCTCAAACTGAATTAGAAACTTAAATGTAAAATGAAAAACTATGAAACATCAAAAAGAAAATATAGTAGAAAAATTTATGTGGCCTCAGATGTGGTAATGAGTTTTTATATCCAATACCAAAAGCATAATCCATGAAATTAAAAACTTCTGCTCTGCAAAGACAGACTGAAACTGCAAGCTACAGGCTGGGAAAAAATATTTACAAAACACATATCTGACAAAGAACATGTATCCAAAACACCCAAAGAACTCTTAAAACTCTACACTACAAAAAAAAAAAAAAAATCCAATTTTTTAATGGGCAAAAATATCTGAACAGACAACTCACTAAAGAAAACATATAGATAACAAATAAGCATCTGAAAAGATACTCAACATCATATGTCATTAGGGAAATGCAAATTAAAACAAAATGAGATAACAAAAAGCATCTAATTTAAATGACTAAAATCCAAGGACTTCCAGTCAAGACGGGGGCATAGATAGACACGCTTCGCCTCCTCGCATAACCATAGAAAGAATTACAACCAGATCTCAAAAACAAATAAAACCAGAACTTTCAGAAAATCAAGCTATATCGAAGTCTGACAACCAAGGACTTAAAGAAGCCACATTCATCCAGAAGGTAGGAGGGATGAAGTCACAGAGACAGGAAGGAGAGATGGTATGGCAGCAGCGGCAGAACAGATGGTCCCACATTCGTGTGTGGTGGACAAAAATTAGGAGAGATAACCCAGGCACAAACAATCCCAGCCTCAGGCCAGACCGCACAGCCCAGGGTTCCAGCACCAGAAAGATAAACCTCCATTACCTCCAGCTGTAAAAACCAGTGAGGGTTGGGGCAGCCTAAGAAACTGGCAGATTTTCACTGCTTAAAGGGCCCAGATGGTCTTAGAATGTACAAAAACCCTAGGGCAGCAGCTGGAAGAGTGCCAATCACATACAGGAAGTGGGTGAAGTGACCGTAAACAGGATGAGTGCCAGGCAAATCACCAGAAGCCAGGAAGCAGCATCATCACCCCCTCCATGCCCCCCACCACACACAGAGCCACAAAGCAGTGAAGCAGGTGGCCCCACCCTGGCAGTTACTTAAGGCTCTGCCCCACACAATTTAGAGGTGCCTTTGCTGCATTGGCCATGCTACTAAGACAGAAAGTAAAAACAACTCTACTTAACACACAGAAACAAACACAGGGAGCATGCTGAATTGAAGAGGCAAAGAAATACGGCCCAAATTAAAGAACAGAACAAAAACCCAGAAAAAGAACTAAACAGAACAGAGATATCCAACCTATCAGATGCAGAGTTCAAAACACTAGTGATAAGGATGATCAGAGAACTCATTGGGTACAGCATAAGTTAAAGGAAGAAATGAAGTTTACACTAAGTGAAATAAAGAAAAATCTACAGGGAACCAACAGTGAAGAGAAGGAACCCAGGATTCAAATCAACAATCTGGAAGAAAAGAAAGAAATAAACATTCAACCAGAACAGACAGAAGAAACAAGAATGCAAAAAAAAAAAAAAAAAATGAGACTAGGCTTAGGAACCTCTGGGACATCTTCAAACGTGCCAACATCCAAATCATAGGGATACCAGCAAGAAGAGAAAGAGCAAGAAATTGAAAACTTATTTGAAAAGTAATTAAAGAAAACTTCCCTAATTTGGTGAAGGAAATAGACATACAAGTCCAGAGAGCACAGGGAGTACCCAACCAAGTTGGATCCAAAGAGGACCACACCAAGACACATCATAATTAAAATGACAAAGGTTAAAAATAAAGAGAATCTTAAAAGCAACAAGAGAAAAAGCAGGGTATACAAAGGAGTTCCCATAAGACTATCAGCTGATTTTTCAAAAGAAACTTTGCAGGCAAGAAGTAGCAGGTGAGAAGTATTCAAAAGTGATGAAAAGCAAGGAGATACAACCTAGATTACTCTATGCAGCAAAGCTATCATTTAGAATGGAAGGGCAGATGACGTGCTT
Organism: Furipterus horrens; assembly: GCF_987537825.1. Taxonomy (NCBI): domain Eukaryota; kingdom Metazoa; phylum Chordata; class Mammalia; order Chiroptera; family Furipteridae; genus Furipterus; species Furipterus horrens. Next base: position 146,660,536 of record NW_028327173.1, read on the forward strand.
CCCAGATAAGGTAAAGCTAAAGGAGTTCATCACCACCAAACCATTCATTATTACATGAAATGTTAAAGGGACTTACTTAGGAAAAAGAAGATCAAAACTATGGACATTTAAATGACAACAAACTCACAACTATCAACAACTGAATCTTAAAAACAAACTAAGAAAACAAGCAGAACAGAAACAAAATCATAGGTATGGAGATCATTTGGAGGATTATCAGTTGGAACAGGGGAATGGTAAAAGTGGGGTAAAGGGTGCAGGGATTAAGAGGCATAATTGGTAGGTACAAAATAGACAGGGGATGTTAAAAACAGTATAAGAAAGGGAGAAGCCAAAGAACTTACATGCATGACCCATGGACATGAACTAAGTGGGGCAATTGCTGGAGGGAAGGGGGGTACCAGGTGAAGGAGGGCAAAGGGGAAAAATTGGGACAACTCTAACAGCATAATCAATAAAATATACTTTAAAAGTGACTAAAATCCAAAAAACTGACAATACCAATTGTTGGAAAGGATGCAGAACAACAGGAATTCTAATTCTTTGCTGGTAGAAATGGAAAATGGTACAGCCAATTTGGAACACTGGCAGTTTCTTACAAAGTTAAATAGTCTTATATGATTCAGCAATGCTATTCCTAGTTACCTAAATAAACTGAAAACTTATGTCTACACAAAAACATGCACACAAATATTTAAAGCAGCTTTTATTCATAATCACCAAAAATAAAAATAAAAAAAACTGGGAGCAATCAAGATATCTTTCCATAGGTGAAGAAATCCATGGCATATCCATAGAATGAAATGTTATGCCACGACAAAAAGAAATTAGCTATCAAGCCACAAAAAAGACATGGATGGATCTTAAATGTTATTGCTAAGTGAAAACGCCCAGTCTGTGAAGATCCCATACTGTATAATTCCAATTACATAACATTTGGGAAAGGCAAAACTAGAGACAGTATAAAAATCAGTGGTGGCTATAGGTTTGGGGGAAGAAGGGAGGGTTGAACAGAAAATCACACAGGGAATCTTTTATTTCCTATCCCTACCCAAGGGCATGCTTATTGCTTTTAGAAAGAAGGGATAAAAGGAAGAGAGGGAGAGAAACATCTATGTGAGAGAGAAATGTTGATCAGCTACCTCTCACACGCACCCCAACCGGGGACCAAACCCGGAACCTAAGCTTGTGCCCTGGCTGGGATTAAAACTTGCAACCTTTCAGTCTACAAGACAACACTCCAACCAACTGAGCCACACCGGCCAGAGCCACACAGGGGTTCTTTAGGGTGCCTGATACTGTAATGGTGGTTACAGTACATGACATTATGCATTTTTAAATACCTGTAACTTCACAGCACAAATAGTGAACCTTGGATGTATGCAAATTTTCAAAAAATTATTTAGGATGTAATAGAATCCCAGAAGAACTACAGAACGCTCTAAACAATCTAACTGTATTACAGATATATGAAACAATTTCACTGAAGGGAGTGGAGGGAAAACATGGTCACCTTACATGACTTTGGAAATGAGTGGAGAAAGACTAAAGGCAACAGAAACTGCACATGAGCATTGTACTCCAGTTGATTAAGTTATGTTCTATGAGGGTACAGGTCAACAATTTTGATATCACTATACTTGTATGGTTGAATTAAGTAAATAGGTAGCCAATGATGACAGTTGCATTTCTAACTGTTGGAATGAAGGTTACAGAAGAGCAATGGAAAAGGCTAGAATGATCCATGTGGTAATAAAGTCAGAGACATTAGTGTGAACTCATCTTTATCTTAATAGAGATATGGATGATTCGTCGTCGGCAGCCGTCCGTCTCGAGAGACGATGGTGTAGCTTCTTAAGAGTCTATCTGCGCCGCCAAGAATGGTTGTGCAGTCCGACTCGGGAGTGACACGGTATCTGTCTCCTCCCGTGTTGAATCGACATCTTGCGATGACAATTTCTACACATAGAAATATTCATAGATATGTGTATAACAAGTTAGGATACACACAAATATTTCCTTTCTCAGAAGGTCTAGAATCAACAACTCCCCAGCAGCGACAAGCACACCTAACATCAAAGTCTTAGTTTCTAAGACTTTCCAATAAGAGGAACCAGGGTTCCTTGGAAAAATGGCTACATTTAGGACTCAAGTAGGATATATAGAAGATGAGTCTGGAGCATCTTGTAATGTCAAGAAGTAAGAAAGTGCTCAACAACCACAACAAAACAAAACTCACAATGATGGAGGTATGTCAAAGGGACACAGGAGTCAACTGAAACAACTCACGATGGCCAAAGCTGGAAAAATTTGAGCAAGAAAATAAATAAGGTACTATTGGATTATAATACAAAGTATACAATAAATATCCATGAGTCTATATTGATATAAGTAAATGAGAGAATAGACAAATCCCCTATGCATAATAACTCAAAATAATGTATGTAAATATTCTGCCTTCAAGGAGGTGAAGCCTAACTCCCTACTCCTTAAGTATGGTCTTCACGTAGATCCTTCCAAAGATGACAGAATGAAAAGGGGGTAAAAATCCAGGAACTTTACAGTGGAGAAATATGACCAACACTTCCTCAGCCAGGTGGTCAAAGTTAACATCAACAGTGATAAATTATGTAGATAGGATAATGTGATGTAATGGAAAGGCACTTTCATCCTGTGGTCTTCCAAGAAAATACAACCCTAGTCAAATCATGAGAAAAATATGACTTAAATCCCAATTGCTGAAAATTCTACAAAATATCTGACCAGTACTCCTCAAAACTGCCAAAGTCATCAAAAACAAGGAAAGTCTGAGAAAGTAGACAGCCAAGAATAGCTTAAGGAGAAACGGATGGCTAAAATGTAATGTGGTATCCTGGATGGGATCCTGGAGCAGAAGAGGGGCATGAGGTAAACACCAAATGCATGAATAAATTATAGACTTTAGTTAATAATATATCAAAACGGGTTCATTAGTTGTAATTAATGGTATGATACTAATGTTAATAATAGGGAGAACTGGTTGCAGGTATATAGAAAATCTCTGTACTGTCTTCATAATTTTCTGTACATCTAAAATTATACTTTAAAAGTTAACTTTAAAAAAACTTCTAGATTAAAAATAGAAAGAAATCATGAACAAAATTAGAAATAAGAACTAGGAACATATAAACAATAAGGAGAATTATTACTTAAACATACTATGGTAGCCCTGTCTGAGTGGCTCAGTTGGTTGGAGTGTCATCCCATACACCAAAGGTTGTGAGTTCAGTTCTCAGTCAGAGCACAGACCTAGGTTGTGGGTTCAATCCCTGGTCAGTGTCTGTCTCCTTCTCTGTCTCCCCCTCTCTCTCCCTCTCTCTCTCCCCCTTCCTCTCTCTTGAAAATCAAAGAACATATGTTTATTATTATTTAAAAATAATTACAAAAATAAAAATACTACGGTATATGAAATTTTATGTGGTTAAAAATTAAAATCCCAGGGAAATGGATACTTTAAAATCTCAGTGACACAGTTGTATTGCCAAAATTGACTTCATAAGACTAGTAAACTGAAATACAATAGTAAATATGAAAGAAGCTGAAAAAAATAAGTCAGAGAATTGCCTCCAAGGAATTATTTGAACCAGATGGTTTTCCAGTGAAATCTTTCATAATTTTAGGGAACAGAAAATCCCCATGTTATATAAACTATTTCAAAGCATAGAAAATGAACAGCCAGCACCATTTATTTTATGAAGTTAACATAGCCAAACAAAGCATACATATATATATTTATCCCCAATCCCACCCCTACCCCAACACCACAATATACATTCACATGGGGACACCACCAGTCCCTCTATCCCTCTCTCTCTCTCTCTCTCTCTCTCTCTCTCATAGACACACACACACACACACACACACACGACTTATCTAACTTATAAATGTAGATGTAAAAATTCTGAATTAATTCAGCCATTCGAATTTGGTACTTACTTAAGAGAATAATACTCCATAACAAAGAAATATTGACCAAGGAATAAAAGACTCCCTTAGTGTTTAAATTTATTAAATTTAAAACTTTGTCAAGTAAGAAAAAGTTTATGATAATTTAAATAGATATTGAAATGCATTAAATAAATTTCAACACTAAGTCCTTCTGGAGTTCTCAGAATATGAATAATGACTGAGAAGGACACAAAAGTTAACATTATTACCCAGAGATCATAAACTAACAAGATCCAAAACGAACGGCTAGAGATAATTAGAATTAATGAGATAATTTAATTGTCACTGAGGGCTAGAAAAGATCAATGTACCAACTCCAGCAGTCAGGGAGAGAGCAAATCCTTCCTTCTTCTAACTTTAAGCTCTATTCAGGCCCTCAACAGATTGAATGATGCCCATCCCCCTTGGGAAGGGTAATGTACTCCACTCAGTCCACCAATTCAAATGTTAGTCTCTTCCAGAAACACCCTCATAGACACACCCAGAAATAAGGCTTAACCAGACATCTGGCATCCCGTGATCCAGTCAAGTTGATGAATAAAATTAACCATCACAAAGAGTGGATGGATGGTGAGACCATTAACCAAGATAGAGAAAACATACAAAAGGAGGATCAGGTTCCCACAATAGGCCGTAAAGAATGGAGGGAGGAACAGAGAAAACTAGCAGGGAACAATGAATCCAGTAAAAATGGTATTATTCCATGAGTGGTCAACTGTGTCAGATGCTATGGAGATGTAAAGTAAGACAAAAAATGGAAGTATGTCACTAAATTAAGAATTTAGGAGGACCAATGATGACATATAGGAGAAAATGCATACCACTGAGGAATTAAGAGGTTGGAAATTGACCTGGTAGCAAGTGTGTCTATTTTTCTCCACTTTGCCCTCATCCACCCAGCACCCCACCTTCCCGCTGGCCATCACCACACTATTGTCTATGTCTATGGGTTATGCATATATGTTCTTTGACTAAATAATCTCTTCACCCTATTTCATCCAGTCCCCTCCTCCTCCATCTCCTCTGGCAGCCGTCAGTCTACTCCATATATCCATGCCTCTGGTTCTATTTTGTCAGTTTATTTTGTTAATTAGATTCTAAATGTAAGGGAGATTATACGGCATTTGTCTTTCTCTGGCTTATTTACTTAGCATAATCTCCAGGTCCCTCCATGTTGTTGCAAAAGATAGTTTCATCCTTTTCACAGCCATGTAGTATCCACTGACGTAAATGTACAACAGCTTTTTTACCCATTCATCCACTGATGGGCACTTGGACTGTTCCCAGATCTTGGCTATTGAAGATAGAGGTTTCTGACTGGTATTTCAGGATTCTTGGGATATATTCAAGAAGTCTGACCTTTAAGGAGAGGAGGAAAATTGAGTGGTATCTGTTTGGGGGTAGGGTGAAGAACTGAGGGAGGTTTTATATGTATGTTTGCTTGGTTTGATGGCTCTCTGATTCTGTTTTAAGACTAGAAGAGTTAAGTATGGTAAACTGAGGAGAAGGAGGCAGAAAAGAGAGAGTGAAGCTCTAGATGAGAAACAGAATGACTGATGGAACAGGAGTCAGGGGCAGGGTGAAGGAAATGAAATGTTACTGACTTTGGCCTTCTAGAAGAGCATATTCCCTCAATCTAAGGCAGCAATTTTCAAATGGTGTGCCGTGGGAGGCACAATGGTGTGCAGTCAGAATTTTTAAAACATGCAATATCTGATTATTTCGTCAGAGGCACTGACCTCTTTTCCCTTAGATTGCTTAAAAATGACAACAGCCAACATAGCAATAGCTGTCCACTGTGAGTGAATCAAAATTATATCTGTTTCTTGGTCAGATCAGCAAAAAATATAATATTGATGGGCTGCAGGATTTTAGTAATTAGTTTATGTGTGCCATGAGAGGAAAAAATGTTGAAAATTGCTGATCTAAGGTAAGAGTAAAGGGGGACAGAGGAGCACAGAGTACAGTTCAGAGAAAGAAAGAAAGAATATGGAATGTATTCCCACCCAGCTGATCAATTTTCTCTGGACAGTAAGACTTTTAGAGTGAAGAACTTGAAGAAAAGATTAAAAGGTTAAATGCACAGTAAACTATTTGAAATAGCTGCTTTGGAGACTGCGGAAGAAATTGCTAGGCAATACTGAGACTCACAGAGGTTAAAAACCAAAATTCCTTAGGTGTGCCAGTTAGCACAGTTATATGATTTTCTCCCTCAGTCCTTTGCAAATCAGAGCAGAAAGAGACTATCAGATTTTTTTTTGAATATTTAATTTTAATACCCAAAAGCAGAGGTATCGTATAGCTGAATTTCATAGCAAAGCACTTAGAAAGATATATTCACAGATTGTAAGAGGCATGATTAATTAATATGTTCCTGTTGTGGGCTTACACACATAAATTTGGAGCTGGAAATACAGGAGGCAAATGTGACAAAGGCAAAAACGAATAATGCCTATGAAAAACACCAATAACAAACAACCCTATCATTGAATGTATCTGTCTCAGAGAGTATTGAATTCTATTTCTATCCATCAGATAATACTAAAAAACTAAGGGAAAACTCCTGGTATAGTAAAAAGTTTTGATTTTCACAACATTCTCTAGAAAAACTTAAAAGTGATCTCTCAGAAATGGGGTGAGACAGACCTTTGAAATATTACCAAGCCCTGGCTGGTGTGGCTCAGTTGGTTGGAGCATTGTCCCATAATTGAAAGGTTGCGGGTTTGATTCCCAGTCGGGGTACATGTCTAGGTTGCAGGTTCAATCCCTGGTTTGAGCACGTAAGATCACCAGTCCAGGTGCATAGGATCCCCAGTCTGGACACATATGGGAGGCAACTGATCTTTGTCTCTGTCTCATATCAGTGTTCCTCTTGCTCCCTTCCTCTCTCTACATGCAATGAAAAAATGTCCTCTCGTGAGGATTTTTAAAAATTTAAATAAAAAAAATATTACCAAGATCTCTAGCAAGCACAGTACTGTCTACTTCAAAATATCAATAAACTTGAGGTTATTAACTCTGGGTCATGAAGTCACAATGTGCTAAAATCAATTTAATGGAGCTTTTATCTTTCAAAGTCAAGGCCTCTTTGCATTCAGTACCTATAAATAAAACTAAATAACAAAAATAACAACTCAACAAGTATCTTTCCTTTTCTTTTCTTTTTCTTTCTTTTTTTTTTTTTTTTTGTGCTATTGGTTATTTGTGACATGAGAAGGGGACTAGGATGTATTTTGTGCTTGGGGGCTGGAAAACAGGTTGGAAGCTGCCATTGTGATACCTGTCCAAAGTCCATCACATTGTTCTTAAAGAAGCTAAGGAAATGACTGGAAGAGACAAAGAATACTCACCCTAAGGCTTTCTCCCTTTTTAAAGGGAAAAAATAAGAATAAAAGTAGAAAGTAGCTTTGGGTATGTTTGTACACTTGTGTTTCAAGTTCAAGTCCAAATGTGTCTGGCTCTAACAGCTTCAGGAAACTTTATTGAAAATATGTATTTTAACTAGATGCTGCCATCTGCTGGACAATTTATAAGGGCTCTGCGCTTTCCTCATAAAAAACATTCATGGAGGGAAACAGCACAAGATTTGTTTTCATAATAAGCCTTCTAGGAACATTTCACCTTAAAACTTATATATATGCTTGATCAAAATAATTTAATTCATTAATTTTTCATATTTTTAATTAAAAGAGGCAATCAAAGTTCAGTGAATAGCTATGTTGTAATAGTAGGAATACAAGACTTTCAAAAATCAGTGCTATGTGGTCAAATTTTTTTTAATAAAATTTTATTTTAGAACAGTTTTAGATTTATAGAGTCAATGCAAAGAGAGAACCCCATGCCCAGTTTTCTTATGTGGTCAAATTGAATTCTTTCACTTCTATTTACTTCTTTCATACTCTGCTAATAATACCTTTCTTAAACCAAAGATTCCAAGGTTTTCCTCTTTTGGAGTAAGGCAATAATTGTTATGTAAAACATTTTTTAAATGTGTTATTAGGTTAATAATGTAGTCTAAAGTAAATACTATCTCTTTTTGTTTTAAAGATTTTTAAAAATTAGATTTGTAACTGCTAAATACATACTTATGATATAAAGAGGCAGCAGAAAGTTTTATTAAGAAATCTGCTTTCTATAAAAGACCTGTTATCAAAATAATTCTAACTAAATCTGAAGAAACAGGAATACAATACATAATGGCTCTTCATTTTGGTGAACTGGTCAAGTGTAAGCTAATCAAAACAGATGGTAACAAAAGTGAGGTGCAACAGACGTTTGGTTCAGCTGTCTTTTATTTCCCAATTCTTGTACATCAACCCTACTTTTGCATCTTACCTGCTCCACCAATATATAATAAATCAATTTTATAAATATTATAATTATAAATGATAAATATATAAATAAAATTTAAATGAAATAAAGATAGATATTCAATATAAATAAATCTCATAAATCTTATCTGCTTTGCCAATATGTAATAATTGACTAAGAGTTCAAAATCTAAAAATTGAAACTCTAATACAGTAATTTAAAGTGATGATTCTCTTCGAAATAATGTTCAAGCCCCTGGTAACTTCAGTTTTCAGCTCATTAGGTCCAACTAATTTCCATGTTAGATCATTAGTACTAATATAACAGGACTGAAACTGTCTATAAGACCTACAATAGTCATTTGACTCCAGAGCTACCACTGTGAGCTCTATAAGTTTAAACCAAATATACATGTCATGAGCTTTAAAAATTAATGTATTTGATAGTTCTGATTCAATTTTGAGGAAAGGGCAACCGAAAACCAAAGTCTGCCCCCCGAGGCCAAAAGTTCACCTGGTAGTGAACTCTGTGACTGAAAAGGTTAATGTCAAAAGGCTCCCACTGAACCCCTCATCAATTGTCTTATCCATTATTAAAAATATCAGCATTTAGCTCTGCTTTCTAAAATACATATCCACCCAGAACCACATTCCTAACACTGTCCATGCTTTTTATTTAGAATAGGGGTGGAATCTTAATTCTATGAAGGTGTAGGATTACAGATAGATATGAAAGAAAATATAAGAAGTTTAAATTTTTGAGACAGATAATCTTCATTCAATAGTCCTTAGACAATTTGGTCAGTAAAAAAGCATTTTTATAAGAGGTGCTTTGCAGTCTTTTTTCTTAAATAATGTAGTCATTGCTAAATAGTCTCGAGAAAAACATTTTATGCAAAAAAAATTTTTGAAAAAGACAATACAAATACCTGCCCTAATAAAATGCATTACAAAGCTACAATAATCAAAACAGTGCAATACTAACATCAACAAAGACAGAAATATCAAGGCAACAGAATAGAAATGTTATAAATAGACCCAATTAGTACAGAATGAAGTTAGCATTTCAAATAAGTGGGGAAATTATGTATTTCCCAATAACAGATTTTGAGATAATAAGCTAACAAATTGGGGGGCCAGGGGAACTAAATCAACTTTCAACCTCATATAGGACACCAAAACAAATTCCAAGTAAATTAACATCTACAATTATATCATAAAATAATAACTACTGAAGGAATACTTAGGTACATTTTTATATAATCTTAAATTGAAAAAGGTCTTTTAAAGCAGAGCAACAATTACATAAAAGAAATTACTGATTTAAATTTAAAATGTTATCTTTGGTAGAGCAAGAAGTACCACAAAATCAAAGAAAAATAAGTTTAAAAATACATTTGATATTCATGACAAAGAATTAGTATCCTTAATATGTAAAGAAGTCCTTCATAATCAATAAAAAGTGATACCGCACTTTATAAAAGAACAAGTAATTCATAAAATGGCTAATGAAAAGATTAAATATTCAACCTCCATAAGAGATACAAATGATTGTGATTCCATTTTAAAAAAACAATTACAAAAACAACTGTTGTTGTGGACACCTATGAAAACCATACTCAGATACAATGCTGGAGGAGTCTAAATTGGTATAACCTTTCAATAAGTCAACATGGATAAAAATCTTTAAAACATCCAATCCTTCGACTAAGTAGTTTGTCTTGTAGGAATTTATTCAAAAGTGTGTTAGTTTTCTGTAGCGATTGTCACAAATTAAAACAAACTTGGTTACTTAAAACAAAAGAAATTGGAGGATCCAAGATGGCTGCAGAGTTGCCTGATGCTCCATCCACTTGCTCCCAGCCCCAGACCGGTCTTGCAGCTAAACCACAGAGCAATCAACTCAAAACCCAGCTGAGCGTGCGTGACAGTGTGAGTGAGCATGTATGTAGATGAGTGTGCAGACGCATGAGTGGGAGAGAGCCTGCCCAGCTGCAGGAACTTGGGAGCGGGCAGTCCTGGCTCTCCTGGCAGTGCAGCTGCTTCAGCCCGTTGCCTAGCCCAGCACTTACAGCTGCACAGATTTGGGGTGGGACACATTTTGAGGAATTTAAAATATCCTCCTCAGGAAAAAGCCCCCAGAGTGCCGGAATCTTGGTGCCCAGATGTGTCTCTGTGCCCTCCTCCCCACGCAGTAGTTACTGGGGATAGCACTGCCACCTCCCCATCCCTGACCCACCGTGAACGGGATAAAGGCTGACTGAGAATGCTGCAGATCAGATCAGGAGCTGGGCAGAGAGAGGTGGCTAGGGGAGGGCTGGCTGCAGAGACCATGCTGGGAGTGCGGTGGGAGCCTGGGGCTAAAACTCACAGAAGGGAGCAGCGCAAGCACCCCACCACCACCTCCTGTTATAGTATTACTGCCGAACTCTCCCAGTGCCATCCAGGAGAGAGCCAGAGAGAAACCATATAAAACAGTCAGAGGCACCAGCAGGCTTTTTGGGGAGGTAGAGTGAGCAGAGAAGAAGCCCCTCAGGGCCCCATGCTGAAGTTTGGGAGCCACATAGAAACTCTTTTAAAATAGAAGCTGAGACTTCCAATCAAGATGGAGGCACGGGCTGACATGCTTTTGCCTCCTTGCACAACCACAGAAAGAAATACAACTAACTCTCAAAACAAATAACATCCAGAACTGTAAAAAATTGAACTGTATGTAAGTCCAACAACGAAAGATTTAAAGAAACCACAATCATCCAGACAGTAGGAGGAGCAGAGACACAGAGACAGGGTGGAGAGGTGAGGAGACGTGCTGTGGTGTGGAGAAGCAGTAGGGGTGGCAGTGGCAGAACAGGCATGGGCGGTCCCATATTCATGAGTGGTGGATAAAAATTGGAAGGGACACCTAGGGAACGAGGAATCCCAGCCTGAGGACAGACCCTAAAGCCCAGGGCTGCAGCACCAAGAAGATAAATCTCAACTTCTTGCTATAAAAACTAGTTGGGGTTGGGGTTGTGGAAGAAACTGCAGATTTTCAGGAAACTCTGCTTAAAGGACCCGTACAGTCTTAAAATGTATACAAACCCACCCATTCTGGGATTCAACACCAGGGCAACAGCTGGAAGGGTGGCAGTCACATATGAGAAGTGGGTGAAATGACTGGAAATGGGGAGAGTGCCAGGCAAACCTCCAGAAGCCAGTCCGTTCTCCAAGCCCTCCTTCCACACAGAGCTACAAAGCAGTGAAGCAGGTTGCTCCACCCTGGCAATTACCTAAGGCTCCACCCCACACAATTTACAGGTGCCTTTTACAGAGAGTCAAAGCAGCTCACCATCTAACACACAGAAACAATCACAGGAAAGCTGCCAAATTGAGGAGGCAAAGAAATATGGCCCAAGTAAAAGAACAGAACAAAACTCCAGAAAAGGAACGAAACAAAACAGAGATAGCCAACCTATCAGGTGCAGAGTTCAAAATACTGGTGATCAAGATGCTCAAAGAACTCATCGAGTATGGCAACAATATAAAGGAAGAAATGAAGGTTACACTAAGTGAAATAAAGAAAAATCTATAGGGAACCAACAGTGAAGGGAAGGAAGCCAGGATTCAAATCAAAGATTTGGAACATAAGGAAGAAATAAACATTCAATCGGAACAGAAAGAAGAAACATAAATTTTAAAAACTGAGGATAGTATAAGAAGACTCTGAGACATCTCCAAACATGCTAACATCTGAATCACAGGGATACCAGAAGGAGAAGAAGAAGAGCAAGAAATTGAAAACTTATTTGAAGAAATAATGAAAGAAAACTGCCCTTATTTGGTGAAAGAAATAGACATACAAGTCAGGGAAGCACACAGAGTTCCAAGCAAGTTGGACATGAATAGGACCAAACCAAGGCATATCATAATGAAAATGCCAAAGATTAAAGATAAAGAGAGAATCTCAAAAGGAGGAAGAGAAAAGCAGAGAGTTACTTACAAAGGAATTCCCATAAGACTATCAACTGATTTCTCAAAAGAATCTTTGCAGGTAAGAAGGGACTGGCAAGAAGTATTCAATGTGATGAAAAGCAAGGACCTACAACCTAGCTTACTCTCTCCAGGAAAGCTGTCATTTAGAATGGAAGGGCAGATAAAGTGCTCCCCAGACAAGGTAAAGCTAAAGGAGTTCATCACCACCAAGCCATTATTATATGAAATGTTAAAGGGACTTATTTAAGAAAAAGATCAAAACTATGAACATTAAAAAGGCAACAAATTCACAACTATCAACTACTGAGTCTTAAAATAAAAAAATTAAAAAAAACTAAGCAAACCACCAGAACAGCAACAAAATCATAGGTATGGAGGGTTATCAGCTGGGAGGGAAAAGGGGAAGAATGAATGAAAAAGTGCAGATATTAAAAAGCATAATTGGTGGGAACAAAATGGACAAGGGGATGTTAAGAATAATATAGGAAATGGAGAAGCCAAAGAACTTACATGCACGATCCATGGACATGAACCAAGGTGGGGGATTGATGGAGGGAAATGGGATACCAAGTAGAGGGAGGCAAAGGGGAAAAAATTGGGACAAATGTAATAGCATAATCAATAAAATATACTTAAAATATAAAATAAATAAATAAAAGAGAAGCTGAAGAGAGACTCAAGACTCTGCAGGGACCCTGTGCTTGGGCGTGTATGCACTCGCACGCAGGAGCTCCGCCAACAAAGAAATCAGTGACAGAGTCATGCTGAAGGCACTGTGGGCCCAACGCAGCAAGGCTGGTGAGCAGGGGACTGCAGAGTGGAGAGTTCGAGCTGCATCTCCTGGGAAAGCAGTAGGCCAGGAGCTGAACGCCGCCTGAGTTTCCCTGCAGCCAGGCAGGTCCCCTCATGGGTAGGCATGCCCACCCCCCACCTGCGGGATTACAGGCTCTGCAGATCAGTGAGGCCATTCTCAGGGGCCACAGGGGAAAAAAGGAAAAGTTCTGAATGGGCCTTTTCAGAGCTTCTACCAGACACTAAGAGCTGCACTGTTCCTCGGGTTTGGATCCACCGACACCAGCAGAACAGAGAGATTAGAGACAGGGTCAACAAAGGGTGTTCAGGGCCCTGCTCAGCCTGGTAGGAAAGAGCTGCCCCTTTTACACAGATTGGCCCCTCACAGGAAACTGACAGCTAATTCACCAGAAACCATACATCGTCGGAAATAATCTGGGACACACCAAGACATGTGGCAAAGGGGCAGGGAAACACTCCCTCCATCTTCCCTGAAGACTGAAGAGCACCCCCGGAAGGTGATCCAGGGATTCCACCTTCCCAATTGCACAAGAAGCCCCCTCTGGAGGCAGGTGAAGGTGGTACTGGCAGTGGTCTCAGGTAATTAAATGAGCCACTCCTGGACCCTGTGCTGACGGAAAGCCAGCAGGGCAGGGCAGTACCGCGGGGACCAGCCAGGCAAGAAGGAGACAGCCACAGACTGGGATTGCTGGTCGTCTCAAACAGGCTGCCCAGGGCCAGTCTAAGACACCATCTAACATAACAGATTTATACAAGAAGAAAAAGAAGAAAAAGGAAGATGAGGAGAGGAATCATAAATATGCATACATACAAGTGGGGAAGTAGAAACACATGTGCAAAATTAATTGGCTGGTCTTTAAAAAACAGAACTGTGAGAGAACAGAAAATAGGACGAATCAGTAATGGACTGTTATGAAAGGGGTTGCAGAGGCCTGAGGAAGATACCTCACAGGAGGATCCTAGGCCTTCAGGGGACTGTCGGCACAAAGCGGGTGTACAGAGGCAACTAAGACACACAGGGACCAAAGGTAAAGACATACTTTGTCTATTTCCTGATTTTTCCCTGCCTTGTCCCCCCACCTTTGAGCAGATATAAGCCCTTAAAACCTCTGAAATAGACCTAAGCACAAGATAGTTTCATATAATCCTACCTAATGTGATCATTTCATCTAAAAAGAAAGAAAAAAAAGTTAAACTCACAAAGAAAAAGAAAAATAATTAAATTGGGGGTTTTACCTTCATCCAAATATTCTGTGATTCTTAGATAAAAATAAAGATGAGTCAATTTAACTCACCAACAGTTTCCTCTGATGCAGCAGTCAAAGCTAGAAACTTTTTTGTATTTTCCATTTCCTCATTACTTGGCAAAGCTTCACTATTTTTTGCAGACTAATGATAGAGAAATGAAAGTTTAAATATGAGAAGAGAAAGCAATATTGATATTTTGTTAAATTTCAATGTGATTTCCAATTGTGTACATACAAACAAGAAGACTCAGGTCATTTTTATTCCTTTAATTAGGAACTCTATTAATGTTTCCTATCCCCACAAAATTCTGTCACCAAATAGTCACAGAGTTGAAATATATGTCTACCATTATATCATAATTACCTTGCTTCAGGTTTCTTAAGTTTCTGTTTAATATTTTTATAACTGAGTACATTATCAAATTACAATTTCAGACATTTCAAGATTACTCCTGTATTTTCTTATGCTTCTAGCTATAATTCTTATTTCCAAAGTAAAAATTTGCTTCAAGATTCAATAGAAATAAGTAATAGGTTAATTCTTTCTGTTAAAATTTACATAGATTATTTCTCTAGTTTAAAGCACTGCATTTTGTATTTTGCTTTCTTTCCAACCTAGGGGTCTTCCTGGGAACCTTGTAAAATGTATTCTTAATTACTGTATTATTAATTAATATTGTTGTCTGGGAAATTTCCTCCAAAGTCAGTCAATTGACCAAGGAGGAATTTATCAAAAACAACCAGTTATTAAAATGTTCCTTACCTTAAAATTGCAAAAGTTCAAGTGTGAGCGAATAGCTATATATCAAGTCAGAGCCAACATCTGGTCAACATCCACCCCTCAATACTACAGAGAATAAGACGTCCAAGAAGGCCAAGGAAAGTTAATTGAGCACTAGAAAGATTCAGACAGAAGCAAACAGAGCATGGTCCCAGACCTCAAACCTCAAGCACTTTACAGCTTCCCGAAAAGGTCTTGACCAGCATTTGAAATAATGAACTCCCCCACTTGGTCACAAATAATAATGAGAACAAGGAGGTTACATTTTTGTGTATTTGTATATTTATCTCCAAAATGTAAGCTTGCTGAAGAAAAAGCAGATATACATATTTAATGAAAGCAGGCATCTCACCCCTTTCTATTCCAGAGCTGGAGGAGCCCCAGTCCGACATAGGAAGAGGCCTACTGGGCTGCCATGGGGATGAACACAGCAGTGCCAGTGCAGTGCCTGAATGCTGAAAAGTGACCTACCTCCACTAAATAAACCAATAAATGCAGACCACATTAATAACTACCCATGCTCTTCTTACCACAGAGGAAATTGCTTCTTACATGTCAAAACGTGGTTATACAATACTCACCTTTAGGTCTTCCCACAGCTTCATTCTCATTTCTAAACCTTGCTTCTTAATTTCTTTTTCTCTATGCTGTCTCTTCATCAATATTTTATCAAGCCTCTTCATCTTCTGAATAGCATCTTGAAGTTGAGAATCTAATTCTTTTAATTTGGGTTCATCTATATTGTGTTGAAAGTAGGAATATGTTTGAAGTTTAGCAAACCTTAAAGCTTTATTTTGTTTTGTTTTTACTATTTCCTCTTTCATTGAACAAATGTTTATGGCTGATAGTAATAACTAACATCAGGGTCAAATATCTTGATTTACAAGGTGCTTTCACATGTATTCTTTCACATAAGTACCTAACAATCCTGTGAAATAGACACGTATCTATTTTACAGTTGAGATAACTAGATCTTTTTAAATAGCTAATAAATTATAGTATTGAACACAGAAATGAGTCTTGTATGATTTTAAATCCCAAAGTCTTTCTCCTTTATTCTGCTATCCCTTCTATATTCATAATTAACAAATAAGGAATAAGACAAAGACCCTATCCCAAAACTGCTTCAGACTAACTGAAAGAGAAGGCATGTGCACAATAGCTACGGTAAATATAGCATGCCACAAGTGACACAAAACGGTTCCAACATACAAAAAACAAACTCAGAAAAGTGCTCCCATGTAACCCAACACCTTTCTCTATGCCCCTGCCACTTGTTCTATTTTCTCAATGTACCTAAAAATATTCTTGAGTTGTGAATAATTGCTAGTAACTTATTTGAAATTAGGGACTCTTCAGCAACTTTCATCATAGCAGCTAATATCTACAGAGTTACCTGATAGGAACAGTGTTACGTGCTTTATTTATATGCATTATCTCATTTAATCCTCATCATAACCCTGTGAGGTGCTATAATTATTGTTCCCATTTTACAAATTTGTAAGCTGAGGCTAATGTGTAACTGAGTTACATACATATCCAAAATGATATAAGTAGTATATGGCAGTCAGTTTCCACCCAGATCTGTCTGACTTTAGAGCCAAAACTCGTTACCACTAGGAGATACTTCCTCTGTGAAATCTGATGAAAGATGATAATCTGGCAATGAGCATAAATGCTCCAATACTAAAGACTCGGCTACCCTAGCTTAGGTAATTAGAAATGGCATATTATGCTAAGAAAAGCCAAATTTTGAGACTTCTGAAAATCCAAACAGTCCAATGGTGGTTTTCTATAATCCATGTTATTTTCTCTTTAAAGTAAATAAAATATTTTAAAGGGAATAAGCTTATCCAAAAAGAATACTCATCATATTAATAAGGAGGCTTTGCAAATCTTACTGTTTATGTACTTCAAATGTAACAGCCTGTAGTTCTAATTCCCATCCGCAAGTCCTAGCATTCTAAGGCTCCATGTACATAGGCGGTCTATATAGCAGGCGCTGTGAAGTAACTCATGCAATACTGAAACAATATTAAACAAATACAGTGGAAACTGGGTGATAGCTGACCTCAACTACAATATCTTTTCTCCTGATAACTGTAAGCCTGAATCACCTAGCCTAACTTTGAGAGCTGATCTTATCCCCAACATATTCTAAATCAGCAGTTTTCACAGTTTATGAATCTCAGCTTCCCTTTACAGCCTTAAAAATTACTCAAAACCCAAAGTAGCTTTTCTTTATATGAGTTATATCTATTAATAATTACAATATTAGAAATAAAAAATTAAAAATATTGTAAGCATTTATTCATTTTAAAATAAATATTGTTACTAATTATATGTTAACATAAATAGAACAATTTTGGCAAGTAACTATCTTTTCAAAAAAATATTGAGAAGAATGGCATTGTTTTAATTTTTGAATATTTGGCATTAATAGAAGACAGCTGAATTCTTATACAGTAGTCTCTCTCTGTATCACAGTTCACTTATCGCAGCCTCACTGTATCATGGGATTTTTTTAAATATTATATTTAATTATTTATCACGGATTTTTCACTATATCGTGGGATTTTGCAGTACTGTATACGTGTGTTGTTGAAGTTACGTAGGTTTAAGAGTGTAGAATATGTTTAAGAATGTAAGAAGTGTTTACAAAAGTGTGGAAAAGGCTAATAAGGGAGTGGGAAAGGTTAATAAGGGACTGGGAACGGTTTATAAGTGTGTGGGAAGGGTTTATAAAGCCTTAAAATATATATAAATACTAAAATAAATGTAAGGTTCCTACTTCGCGGATTTTCACCTGTCATGGGGGGGTCTAGAACGTAATACCTGCAATGAGTGAGGGAATACTGTATTTGCTTCTGAAGTCAATCTATTGTAATCAGTTATTTTAATTGAAGTGCATGAAGAAAATTTGGTCTCACACATATAGTAGAAAAGAAGATAAATTTAATAGCCTTTTCATATAATGGTGAATATTCTTCTTTGACACTATATAACTCAAGGGGTGGTCTCTAAAAGGTTAGTTGTAATGAAAAATCTGCAAACATATTAGTGAGCTTTTTGTATTGTTCCATCAAAATCCATGGATCTCTCTTTCATGTTAAGGGATCTTTTACCCTGTATTGGCCATTTGGAAAACAGTCGTTCTGTTTTATTTTATTGAAATCATGTTGACCTTCAAAAATGTTAACATATTGCAGTATACAATATCAAAAAAATCATATTTGTTAGTATGACCACCAATTTTTATCAGAAAAGACTACTCAGGAGACTTTGGTTCAATTCCCCTATGGGGAGCCAAAAAAAAAAAAAAAAGAAAGAAAGAAAAGTCTAAGTACTGTGAAACTGTCAAGCTCACAGAGACATATGTAAGTTTTCCAAAATTCTAACTTTCACTTGAAAGTTCATATTTTATCACTGACAAAAAAATACTGTCAATCGTCTTCTTTGAGTTAATAGACTCATTTTATTCTTTTTTTTTTAAATGAATGCCAAATACCCAAGTCTGAATGATAATAGCTTTTCTGTTGGTCATTCTTTCAAGTAAAAATGAGGCTCCATTTAAAAAGTGGCCACATCAGCGCTCAGCTTAAACTACCACACAGGTATTTTTGTTCATACACAAACTTCACATTCTGGAATACAGCAGAATTGCTTTATATGTACCTTCGATTCCACCACACAGGATATTAAAAGATGTGTGTTCAAAGGTCAAGATTTAATAAAATTACTAATTTTTACTGCTCCAAAGACATTCTTGAATGACACTGGCTATTTCTTTTTTCTGCCAGTGCCTGGCTATGAAGAATATGACTAATAGTACAATTTGGTGCCATTGCCTTGATTTGTGCTAAAGCATCAGCAATTTTTTACAAGATTTTATTTACTTACTTTTAGAGCGAGAGAGGAAGAAAGGGAGAAAAAGTGGAAGAGAAACATCAATGTGAAAGAGAAGCATCAATCGGTTGCCTCTCACATGTCCCCAACCGTGGACCTGGCCTGCAGCCCAGGCACATGCCCTGACTGGGAATTGAACCGGCAACATTTCAGTTTGCGAAATGACACCCAATCTACTGAGTCACACCAGCTAGGGCAAAGCACCAGCAATTTTACCCACATTGCTTTTATACTACCAATGCAAATGTCCATTCAGTGGACAAGAAAGCAAACAGATTATTTCAGTATTATGATAAACTATATAACTAATAATTATATCAGTATTATTATGAAAGTAGTTTTTACTTTGCATAGCCCCTGGAAGAGTCTCAAGAGATCCCCAGAGCTCTGCAGACCACATTTTAAGAACTGCTGTTCTAATTCACTCTGACCAGTATTAATTTAATAACCATGAATACAGGAGTCTTTTAAAATCCAAAAGTTACTAAGATCAAATGGGAATATCCCTAAAAAAGTATTTATAAATTACAGGATACATTTTATTGTACAATTTTAGTCATCAAGAAGATCAATAAATCACGTAATAAAATGCAGAAATATTTCCTACTTGATTAATGTAAAGTTATCACAATAACAATTTTATTAAATAACATTATTTTTCTAAGTATATTTAAGGACTCTTAATATTCTAAAAATAACTGATGACTGCTTGTTCACAAAAATAACTCATTTTTAAATTATTTCTACTTAGCTAATAAAAAACATGTCTAATTCTAATAACTTAATATCTGTAATTATCATTAGCCAATCACTTACCTGAACATTTAGAGATTATCTGATGTTGAACCAAGTTCAAATCTTCACCTAACCCCTCTTCAGCCAGTTTTATTTTCTCAGAGTAGTTTTCCCCTTTATCATCATTGCTGTTTCTACCTCCCTGGGTATTACTGCTTTCTGAGTGGCCCTCTTTATCCGAGTTCAACTTGATTTCAGTATCAACCTAAAAATTATTTCCAAAGAAATGTTTTTCAAAAATAATGTATGGTTTAAAACTTTAAATTTCTAGACTATTTTAGATAGTGGAAGTATATAGGGGAACACACCTACACTAGCATTAAAGTATTCTAGGAATATAACACTTTTTACTTAAATGCAACTTAACTACACAATTAAATTTAATAACAATTTGCACCAAAAAAAAATACGCAGCATTCGGTAGCAATTTCTAGCAATAATGGAGAAAAGTCAGGAACCAGTTCTGAAAAGAACTGCTGCCAGGCTCTGGGAATGAGGCGCGATGCCCCCTCTCCCCGAGCTTACACTCAAAGAGTGCGAAGCGAGGTCTAGAGCAGCGCTGTCCAATATAATGGCCACTAGCCATGTGTGGCTGGCTACTGAACAGCTGAAAATTGAATAGTCTGAATTGAGATGTGCTTCTCACGAAATTCTTCAAGTCAGAACCATGTGCTTTGGTGATTAATTTATTTTTATGCTATTCATATTTTTTCTTTCATTATGGTTTCTCTTTCCATTTTAGCGAAGTTCATTATGAAAACACCACTTTGGTGGAGCTTTCCTGAGAGAGAACAAGAAAAGACATCCATGTCTGAGTTGGGAGAAAAGAGATCATAGGGCCCTGAGGACTGTGCATGGCAGTGAGAGACAAGATGGAAGTGAACGCAGCCCAAGGAGGAGAGTCAAAACCTCAGGGAGAGAGAGCCAGCCAACTTCTGAGAGGAATACCTCTTCCCTCCCTACAGAAGGACTGGCTGCTCCAGCCGTTCAGGGCTCAGCCCTCTGCACCCTTGTGATCAATCTCCCCTATTGTAATCTGTGCCCTCTTGTGAATCTCCAAGGCAGAAGGTTGGTGGTGCTGAGAATAAACTGCCAGGGGTACAGGACTGCAGGGGCATCTCTGTTCGCCTGAACTAGTACATAAATCCCAGCGGAGCTGAGCTGAGCCGGTGATACAATAATTAGAGTCACCATTTATTGAAGAATAACTATTAGCCATGTCCTGTGCTAAGTACCTCACACATACTGCCCCCTTCATTCCACACAATGACCCTATGGTAAAGGCACAGCTACTCATTTTAACAGAGAAGAAAACAGATCCAGTATAGAATGAAACTAGTGGAGGCCCAAATTAAAAACAAACAAAACTGTGCCTACTTTATGTAATCTCAGAGGTGCTAAAGAGGGTCCTCTGTCCAAAAACATATTTCAATCAAAGGTCACATAAAACCTGATATTTCATAATATCCAGTAAATCCTTAAGGCTATAGAGTTCTATGAAAATGCTGAAATTGCTGGGAGAGGTCACATGAGCCTCATCAGTCATTTACATCACAGCATAAATTAATTTAGTCAACCCTACCTTGAAAATTAGTTTGTATATAGAGAAATATAGAATATACAAAAGGTAACTAGATTTTAGCAATATACCCAGATAGCACACTTCCGGATACACAAAGACCCTTCACATGTATCATCCCATGTAATCGTAACGCTTAGAATGAGCAGGAAGTAATAAGGCAAAAGGATGAAGGTGGAGAACAAAAGGCAAGCTTTGCTCAGTACACAATTTTACCCACAGTGCCCCAGATATCTTCCCCAGCCCACGCACCGCCCGCTGGTCTCCCTGTTCCTAACCCTCCTGCCCTCCTACCCTGTGGCCTAGGTGTATGATTTTCCTTTCTTCGTCATTCTCAAAGCCACTTTCCTCATCCATTTTTCATTGCTCCATGTCCCCCACTTCATATCTTGCATGTTAGTCCCAGGAAAAAGTAAATACCCTATAAAAACCTTTCTAACAATTAGATTACCTACCTGAGAGATGTGAGATTTTTAAACAAATTACAACTATAGGTTCTTTCAAGAAAAATATTAATAAGCAACAATAAATCAAAATTTTTAGAATGAGATATCTATTATCACTAAAGAAATTTCATTTAAAATCTAGCATTTTAAATTCATTTCTGCCACACAGAATATTTTGGTAAGATATTAATAAAAGCTAAATCTGAACAACAAAACTAATCAAAATTCCAGGATTTATTATTCTGAAATATACAAGGTTTCTTAGACATTGAATCATTTGCAATCAGCAGTCAGAATGCAGTATATCTGTGGCTTTCTTCCCCAACCTAATACAAACTAATACAAACCTTACTCATTTTCCATGAATCTAACAAAAATCAGAATTTTTAGGAAGCTTTCCTTCTGATATAATTATCAAAGTCCTTATTAACTAATAAATATGCTAGAGTTTTAACTGTAGCTTATGGGTTAAAATAAAATCTTACTTGAAGTGATCACTGATGCTTTCATTTTAAATAAGTCTTGAACAAAGTAATACTAATCTATGTATTAAAATCTGTGTGTCAATATTGTGAAGTTGCTGTTTTAAAAAAAAATCATCACCCAGGAATATATAAGCATAAATACTAATTCTATGCTACTCTAAATTTTGTCCGTTGTTTGTAAATCAACTTACCTACATAAAGGGGGAAAATATTCATTCTAAATTTATTGAACACATATTTTGTGAATACTTACTATGTGTCAGACTTTATGCTGAATGCTATGAATAACATAGAAAGGACTGACCAATTGAGTTAAGGAATTGAAATCAGTAACTAAGAAGTACTGAATACTTACTAGGTGATAGTATTCTAAGAATTTTAAATATTTTATCTCATTTTATCCTTAAAACATGCCTATGAGGTTTGAACAGATGAGAAAACTGGCAGAGAGAGCCAAAGTAATTTTCCCAAAATCATATAAAATATAGTCAGTGGAACCCAATTTGAACCCATGACTAGAGTTCAGGTTCATAACCCCTATGCTTGAGACTAAAGAACCTAAAACTGATTTTGGATTCCAGCTTTGGTCTCCAGAAAATAAACTAAAACCCTCCATCTACTTAGAAATACATAGATGAGCTCACAAGAACATTAGGGAAACTGTCAGTAGACAGAAATTAAAAGGAAACTGAACACTAGTAACAGGAGCCTTATAAATCCTTAAAGCAGCTGCACTGGATCCTGGTTGGGGATGGGGTAGGAGTAACAAAGAGAGGCAAATGAGGATGTGCTGGCCTTAGAAAACTATGGGCTTAGGTTTTAACACCCATGTAAGGGTAAGAGAGTAGGCCTTGGATCCATGCAAGGCAAGGAGATGGTCCCCCTGACTGGTGCGCTCAGTAGATTGGAGCACTGTCCTGCAAACCAAAAGACACTAGAGGGCACGTGCCAGGGTTACAGTCCCCTATGTTGGGCACATGCAAGAGACAACCAAGCAATGGATCTCTCTCACATCAATGTTTCTCTCTCTCTCTTTTTTCCATCCCTTCCCCTCTCTCTAAAAATAAATATATTTTAAGAAAATGACAAGGAGATAGAAAGGAACCTTCCCTCTCCTGCTCCATAAAGCTAGATGCCTCAAAGAGTTGTATCCTCAGTGAGAAATACATTTAGCCAAAAGCACAGGGCAAGAATGAAGACACAAGTGGGAAAAAGCCTTCCCTGAGAATTTGCAACTACAGGGCCATGCTTCATGTGGGTTTGGGTTCCAATTTACATCATCCATGTGCTCTGGGATACTTAAAGCTGACAAATTAGCAGGGAGAGAGAGAGAGAGAAATTCATACTAGTTATACATCTCCGAAGCATCTGGTAGAAGCAAACACAAACCTGCTCTGGAAAACATAGTTTCAAATCAGGTTCCATAAAACTTCCAGCTTACATTCCAAAAGTTTAAAAGTCATGAACATATTACCAACAATAACCAAGAATCATAATAAACAAAAAATTTAATATATTAAAATGATGATAATCATATAAATATTTTAATTGGTATTTTTAAATTTTTTTAAAATGAGATCAAGATCTGTAAAGAACAGATGGATTAAAAATAAAATAAAAAGAACTTCTAGAAATTAAAACTATATCACTAAACTTAAAAATCCAATGAATAGATTAAAGAGCAGATTTGATGTAAAATAAATAATTCAAAAAAGAGAAAATCTATGTTTAAAAAAATCCCCTGAATAAAACACAGAAAAATAAATGAATAGAAAATATTTAAAAGAACATAAGAGACATGAAGGATAGAGGAAAAGATTCTGCTGACATTTAATATGACTTCCAGGATGATGAAATAGAAAAAAATGACATTTTTTAAATATTTAAAATGTGAAAATACAATGGCTGAGAATTTTCAAAATAAACAAAATATACACATTCTTAGATTGAAGAAGTACTAGTCTCCAGAGGATAAATTAAATAAATCCATATCTAGTTAAGTAATAGTAGATACAAAGACAAAGAGAAAACAAAGCAACCAGAAAAAAAAAAATCTGAACTAGACAACCCACACTCAAATAAATATTGGGTTTACAAAGTAGCCTTTTCATTGGTAACAAAAGAGACTACAAAGCACCTAAATGTAAAACATAACATAGAAAACTTTCAGAAAAAACAACATGATAAAATCTTTGGGACCTTGAGTTAGACAGAGTTCTTAGATATAACAAAAAACTACAATCTTCAAAAGAAACAAATTAATAAGTTGCACTTCAGAAAATATAAAATGTTCTTCCAAAGCCACAGTTAAAAGAATGAAAAGTCAAGCCACAGACTGGGAGAAAATATTTGCAAATCATTATCTAGAATATATTAAGTACTCTCAAAAGTCAACAACAGGAATCAAAATTTAAATATATATATTAGGCAAAAAAAATGAACATATACTTTCCAAAGAAGATATGTGGACTGCAAATAAGCACATGAAAACATATTTAACACTACTTGTCACCAAGGAAATGCAAGTTAAAATACAAAGAGCTACTGTTGTAAACCTATTACAAAGGCTGTTTTTAAAGAACTATCAGCTGGATGCAAAAACAGCTGGAACTCTCATATATTTCTAGTGGGAACAGAAAACAGTTTTACAGTTTCTTATAGTTAAACATACACTTACCATACAACCCAGCGATCCCACTCCTAGATATTTACCTAAGAGAAATGGAAACCTATCCGCCCCCCCAAAAAAACTCAGTATATAAATATTTATAGTGGCTTTATTCATAATCACCAAAATCTGCAAACTACCTAAATGTTCCTCAGCTGGGGAGTGGGTAAACAAACCATGATACATCCATACAATGGAATACTACTCAGCAATAAAAAGGAGTGAAGTATTGATATATGTAACAAAATGGCTGAGTCTCAAAGGCATTGTGCCATTAGACAAAAGCCATGCTCAAAATCTATATACTTTTTAATTTCATTCACATGACCTTCTGGAAAAAGAAAAACTAAAGGGACAGAGTTTCCATGGATTAAGAACAGACTGTTTACATAGGGGTAGCAGAAGGGACTTTTTTAGGGGTAATGGAACTGTATTATACCTTGTGATGGTATATCACTCTTCACATCTGCCAAGCTCAAAACTATACATCAAAAAAGAGTTAATTTTAGCCATGGCTGGTGTGGTTCAATGGATTGAGTTACAGCCTGTGAACCAAAGTGTCGCTGGTTCAATTCCCAGTTAGGGCAATGCCTGGGTTGTGGGCCATGTCCCCAGTTGGGAGCACGCAAGAGGCAATCACACATCGATGTTTCTCTCCCTTTTCCTCCCTCCCTTCCCCTCTCTAAAAATAAACAAATATTTTTTAAAGGAGTGAATTTTACAGTATACAAAGTTATTAAATTAGGAACAAAAAAGTTAATAAGATGCAATGTTAATAGATGTGAAGATTTAATAACATAAAGTTAGAAGTTCTTTCCAAATTAATCTATAAATTCAAAGCCATTCAATCAAAATCCCAACAGTACTTGTCACAGGACTTGAAAGACTGACCTAAAATACAAAAAGAATAAAAAGCTAAGAATAGCTAAAACAGTCCTAGAAAAGAATAAGACGGGAGACCCATCTACCAGATATCAAGAACTGTTACAAGCTACAAGAGTTCACACACAGAATAGTAATGATGCAGGGTTAGATTAAACAAAATAGGGCTAAGCTAGAAACTATTTCATGAAGCCACTAGCAGCTAGGGTTCTGGATGCATGTTAGGGTCATCCAGTTAGGTGTATCTTCATGGGCTTTAGACTGCAGAAGTGAGATAGAAGCCATCTTGATAGGAAGTTGACAAGAAATAGCAAAGACAACCGACTATCTCTGCATGTCTAGTCACCAGTTTTATGGCTCTAATGTTGAGGAAGTGACTTTCTTGTATTCAATCCCTTGTTGCTAGAAACATTTAGAGTGCTTTCTATTTCCTGCACTAAATCATGATAGACCAAAAAAACTCTGAGAGTTTCACAATGCAGAGTCTAGTCCATAAATCAAAAGAATAAATGAGTATGGATTCATAAACTTGCAGTTTTTTCCACAACGTTCAAAATCGTTGTTTGCAACACCCTAAAACAAATAATTATTCCATATCACAGACAAAAAAACCTGATTCTTTAAAAACCATCATTTAGATATTTTTTAAAAAGAAAAAGAGACAATTAAAGAAAAGGAAGTCATGGCCAGATAATATACCAACTAAACATATACTACATGATCTTTAACCAAACTATATTTTTAAAATTAATGTCTTTTTCATAGTTAGAGTCAATGGTGGCATAGCAGATATTGGACTACAAGGCTTTCTTACAAAAAATAAGCCTCACTCAAAAAAAAAGAGAGAGAGAGAGAGGAGGAGGAGGGGAGATAAAGATCATTTCATATAAAATGATCTAAAGTAAAATCCAAGAAATCTGTGAGTGCTCCCAGCACACTCTAAAGAGGAATTTCAAAATGGAATGTTAACAACAACCCTCATTTATAAATTGTGACGTTGGAAGAAGGAGTTTAAATCACTTCTAAACAGCAAAGTACCTTGAAGGACACTGGCTCTGGTGAGAGCACCTCCAGAGAAGCATTTGAACATCTGCTCCCAGGACGTGTTCTTGAATGTGAGGCTGGTTTTGAAATTCCATCTAAGTTCCCCTTTATAATATCCATTGATATCCTGAAACAAAAATTTTAAGCAAGTTATGACATGTATTTAAGTGTTTCATTAGTGTTAATATGCAATTCAGAACCTTTGTTATAAGGATTATGTTGCTACTGAAGTCACGCTACCCTAATTTCATTAAGAAATGTCTTAGTCTGTGGATCACCAAACATGCTGCCTAGGATGTTCGATTCTGAAAGTGTCTGAAAAAGAATGCAGAAGTGAATGCCATTCTGATGGCTTCCAGGGCCTCCAACAGAAATATTTACTGTATCTTTGAACCAAGAATACACTCGTGGAGCACCACACCTTTCAACTAAGATTCATGCTTTGTCCTAATGATTAGCTAATGCTCTGTTTTCTTCCGGTTTGACCTTCCTTATCTCAGCCTCTCCCAGTCTAGCTCAGGCTTCAGCCCCATCTTCCTTCTCAGCTCTATTTCTCCTCTCCTCCCTGGTGCCACATTTTCATGGACTGCCCATTTCCTGGTCACTGCTCTTTTTCTATCAAATCTCCCCTTCTAAAACCCATGATACAACTTCTGCTCTCTGAATCAACAGAAAGCAAAACCTACTTTCCCTATGAGGGAACAGACTTTATTATCTGGCTATACACAAGGTCTGTGCAAAAAGTATCCAGCCATGTACTATGGAAAAATAGAGCATTTATTCAAGAAGATACAAGATACAAGAAACATTGTACATAGGCCAATGATGCCTCAGTCCCCTTCAAAGTAGGCACCTTGGGACCTCACACAATTCTCCCAGTCACCAAGACCTGCCCCATCATATTTTCCTGAATCTCATCAATGGTCTGATAGCTCTTCCCTTTCAAAGGTGATTTTAATTTTGGGAAAAGGCACAAGTCACAGGGCACCAAATCTGGGCTGTAGGGGGGCTGAGTCACCTGGGTGATTTGATGTCTGGCCAAAAAACTGCATGAGACATGATGCATGAGTGGGTGCACTGCCATGATGAAGCCGCCCATCACCAGTTGCCCACAGCTGCAGCCTTTTGAACCATCCCTATACTTTCTGCAGAGGAATGTTCAAGCTTAATGCAAAATTTGATGCAAATTCATTGCTCTACTCACTCAGTCATTTTGAATGCAATGGCCACACAGTACACGTGCTCACTGTATGGTGTCTTCCACCCCCACTGACTAGGACAGTGAAGTTGTCATTGCTCACTCATGCACCTTCCAATCCACTCTCCTTGGCTGCCAGGTTACATTGATGTTGCACAAACCATTCTCATTATGTTAACAATGGTTAGACTTTTCCCAGACAGACCTTGTAAATCACCCATCTCTTTAACTATTTTCGTGTGACGCCATCGACAGGCCTCTCACCACTCTGGCTGCTCTATTCCCAGTGCTGCTTTCTGAAGCAGGAAGTATTAGGCAAGGTGTTTTAAACTAGTGGGAGAACTTAGCTATTGAAGGCACACTGATCCTTCCAAACTGTGCCATTGATCAGGACTGTTCCAGATTTGTTGCATAATGTATGAATGCTATGCATGCTAAATAAAATGGAAGAAATAGGGAGAATTCCAGGTTTTGCCTTCTCAATACTTAGCATTTACGTGAATGAGCATCGTCCAACAAATCCTTTCCTAAATTCCTATTATTTATGAATTAAACCACTTCTCTCATAATAAAATGAAGAAAGGCAATTGCATCTGGCTCAGAAAGTGTAACAATCTCCTTTTCTTACCCTACAAAATGACTCATCTTTCTCTGTTTTGGAACAGCATAGGCAGAGTGCAGGGCAGTTCTAAACACAGGAAGCAGCACAACATAAACAACCTGATGCTTCTCCAAGACAGACAGAGAGATAATATGATTTGGCCTCCAATCATTCAGTGTGACAAAGCTGATGTTTAAGGGACCAGTAGGTCAACTCTTTCCATCTCAGCAAATAAAAAGGGCATTGATCTCAATGTCATTCAAACTCTGCAAAAGGGTTTGGGCTCACTCAGGAACGCACTGACATTATTACTATGGAATGACAGATCACCCTGGCCCATCATGTCACAATCAAAAAGCATAAGGCACTGAAAGGCCAAATGTCTTGTAAATGCCCTAAGCAGCTTGTCAGGGAAGACTTATTGCGGCTTACAGAGGGAGCAGTGAGATGAAAGTATGTGCAGAGCTAGTATAATACATGTCAGTAAAGGGAGAGGTCCAGGGAACCGTCAGTGACATGGATCAGCTAAAGGGCTCCCAAAATCTTTCAATTTGCTTTAGAAATAGGTCTATTCTTTTCTTTTTTTTTTTTTTTTGCTCCTGAAAATAATAAATTAAATAAAATACAGTTCCCAGGGTGAGTGGGAATGAATTCAGCCATATAGAAAAAAGTATGAACAAAGGGCATTGAATTAGGATCTTACAGATGGATATGAGTGTTTGAGAAGAAATCTCAACCACCACATAGAAATGCCACAAGAAAACTGAAGCATTGTACAAAAAGCATTGTACAACCAAATAATAATAAAATACTTATAATACATAGCACTAAATGTTAATTTAACCAAATATTATTGAGTGTATTAAGGCAAATATTATGCCTTAATTATACTGAGTGTATGATGGGAGGAGTATGTAAAAGGAGCGATAGTATAAGAAATCTAATATGTCATGACTGGAAGTCAAAGAGAATGTCCAGAATTGATAAAACCAAACAACACTTAAATAAGTACCATATTTACAAGTATAGATCATTGCCTCTGGAGAATGAGACTAGAGTTTGTTTTTTTTCTTTTGCATTGTAAATGTTATATTATAATTCGATATTTTTATTACATTACTTTAATAAAAGTAAAACCTAATTTTAAAAATAATAAATAATACAAAATATGAAATCTCCAAGGTACTTGAAGGAAACATAAGATAATTTACTAAATTATGAGGTTAATGGCTTATTAAGCATGACATAAAGAGCATAAGAAAAAGGGAAGAGACTACTAGATTCGATTACTGTTGAAAACTCTTGAGTGTCAAATCCCCCCAAAAAATACTTTAAGTTAAATTAAAAGGCACCTGAGTAACTGGGGAAAATATATTCAACATAAATGATATATAAAAGTTAATAAATTTACATATTTAAAGAGCTCTTATCAATAAATGAGAAAAAGAAACATTCCAATAGAAAACTGGGTAAGGGCATAAACAAGGATTTCCCAAACCAAAAAAAAAAAAAAAAAAAAATTGCTTCTTCTAAAGAAAAAACAAGTCCAATATCTCTAATTAAAGAAATATATAGAAGGGGGCCTGAAGGATGATCACAGGTCAAAGAAGTAACAGAGGTGGGGTATGGATTGATGCCTTCATGGGTGTTCTTGTGTTCTTATTTATTTCCACCTTTTGCTTATCTGTATTTCTGGTTTCTATTAAGTATACCTTGAATTCAAAATTAAAGAATTTGTTATAAAAATTTTCTAGACTATATTGAAGTGTATTCAAAACTAAATAAGTCATCCATTGTTCACCACCCTTAGCTAAATATTGTTAGCACATTTCCATTTTGAGCTATGTCTTTTCAACAAAACTAGACTCATAATTCTTTACTGAACATTGCAGAATGAGCATATTCTTATTAATTAAAGATTACATTAAAATAGAATGTTATTTACTTCATGATATTCCATTAAATAGAAGGTTTTGTGTGAATATTTGTGGAAAGAGACGCAGAGATAATTCCAGCAAGCAGGATGAGTGGCCAGCTACGCACGAAGGACTGTGGCTCGCTCAGGCCATCAGCAATTGTTCACATCCCTCCGTTTCTTTTATTGGGTTGTAGAAAAAAAAAATTTTAAAGTAAAACTAAATAGAAACTAAAAAGGCTTACATGGTAACAAACATTCTTTCCACTAAAAGGAATAAACATTAACCTATAGAGCTACAGAGCAAAGCGGTAAATTACAAAGGTCCAAGCGTCTGTTCCACATCCAATATAGTCACTAGGGGAGAGGAGACACTAATTTTCAAGCTTCTTTGTTCTTATAGACTTGTAAACCGGCCCCCAAGAATTGTGTGTGGGTAAGGGTCCAAGAGTCTGCATATCCGATGTTATCACTATGGGAAAGGAGGCTTAGGTCTTCAGCCCTCTTTGTTCCCTAGATTCCGTGACTCAGCCACCAGGAGCCGCGTGCAGGCCCCCAGCAGAGGGCTTGTGACTTTCGCCTACAAGATGGATATATGGCCAGATTCTAAATTGTAACAAGTCACTATAAACATTTACCAATCTTTTTATAACATTCATTTCAAACAAGATTAAACCTCTTCACACAGGCTTGTGAGAAATGCAACTATCATGGATAATTTAAAACCAAAATGGGGATACATGGCTGCAGTGATTTGATATTTTGGGGATGAATGGAAGAATGAAAAGAAAACAAATCCCCTTCTGTTTAGTAGTAAGCCAAACTAAAGGAGGGAAAAGTAGGATTACATTTATTTTCATGATTTTGATGTCTAAAAAATTACTTCATGATATTTTTTTTAACCTTATATACTTATCATGTAAGAAATACTGGCCCAGACCTCTGATCAAGAAGGAGGCATAGGTAAAAAGGCCTCGCCTCCTTAAACAACTATAGCAAAAAATACAACTAGACTACAAAACAAATATCACCCAAAACTGTCAGAAAATCAAGCTATATGGAAGTCCAACAACCAAGGATTTAAAGAAGCCACATTCATCCAGACAGGTAGGAGAGGCAGAGATGCAGAGATGAGCAGAGAGGCAGAGAGGTGCAGGGAAGTGGACAGGAATGGAGAGGTGCAGAGATGCGGAATGGGCAGTCCCCCATCCATGTGTGCTAAATAAATATTGAGAGGCATACCTTGGGAGTGAGGGTCCCAGTTCCAGACCAAACCACCCAGCCCAGGGTTCCAGTGACAGGAAGATAAGTCCCCATAACTTCTGACTGTAAAACCAGCAGGGGTTAGGCAGTAAAAGAAACTGAAAGATTTTCAAAAGACTCATCTTAAAGGGCCTGAAATGGACTTAGCACTCACGCAGTCCACCCCCTCTGGGATTCAGCACCAGGGCAATAGCTGGAAGGGCACCAATGGCAACAGGACAAGTGCTGAGAGACAGCTTCCTCCTGGGAAAATATCCAGAAGCCAGGCAGCAGCACTGTCCCCTCTCTGAGCCCTCCCCAACCCAGAGCAACAGAGTAGTGACATGGGTTGCCCTTCCCTGGTGATTACCTAAGGCTCCACCCCATACAACTTATGGGTGCGCTATTCTACAATAGCCCATGCTACTAAGAAAGTCAAAGCAGCTCTACCTAATACACAGAAACAAACAAAGGGAGAATACCAAAATGAGGAGACAAAGAAACATGGCCCAAATGAAAGAACAGAACAGAACTCCATAAAAACTAACAGAAATGGAGATAAGCAAACTATCAGATGCAAAGTTCAAAACACTGGTGATCAGGATGTTCCAGAAACTCATTGGATACTTCAACAGCACAAAAAAGACCCAGGCAGAAATGAAGGTTATCCTAAGTGAAGTAAAGAAAATTTACAGGGAACCAACAGTGGAGAGGACGAAGCTGAGAATCAAATCCATGATTTGGAATACAAGAAAGAAAAAAGCGTTCAATTAGAATAACAGAAAGAAAAAAATAATCCAAAATAACAAGGATAGGCTAAGGAATCTCTGGGACATCTTTAAACATACTAACATCTGAATCATAGGAGTGCCAGAAGGAGAAGAGGAAGAGCAAGGAATTGAAAATGTATTTGAAAATATAATGAAAGAAAACTTCCCTAATTTGGTGAACAAAATAGACATACAAGTCCAGGAAGCACAAACAAGATGGACACAAAGAGGACCATGCCAAGACACATTATCATTAAAATGCAAAAGGCTAAATATAAAGAGAGACTCTGAAAAGCAGCAAGAGAAAAGCAGAGTTACCTACAAAGTAATTCCCATAAGACTATCAGCTGATTTCTCAAAAGAAACTTTGCAGGCTAGAAGGGATTAGCAAGAAGTATTCAAGGTGATGAAAAGCAAGGACCTACAACCAAGATTACTCTATCCAGCAAAGCTATCATTTAGAATGGAAATGCAGATAAAGGGCTTCCCAGACAAGGTAAAGCTAAAGAAGTTCATCATTACCAAGCCATTATTAAATGAAATGTTAAAGGGACTTATTTAAGAAAAAGAAGATCAAAACTATAAACATTAAAATGGCAATAAATTTACAATTAACAATAATTGAATCTAAATAACAAAGTAGGCAAACAAGCAGAACAGAAACAGAACCATAGATATGGAGATCATTTGGAGGGTTATAAATTGGGACAGAGAAGGGGCACAATGGGGGAAAAGGTGCAGGGATTAAGAAGCACAAATTGGTAGGTACAGAATAGACAGGGGGATGTTAAGGACAGTGTAGGAAATGGAGAAGCCAAAGAACTTATATGCGTGACTCATGGACATGAACTAAGAGGGGAATTGCTGGAGGCAAGGGGGGTACTGGGTGGAGGAGGGCAAAGGGTGAAAATTTGGGATAACTGTAATAGCATAATCAATAAAATATATTTTTTTAAAAAGAAATACTGCCCATGAGAGGGGACAAATCAAATATAACTGAAGAATATAAACATCTTTAAAGTCAAAATTTCCCTTGCCCCAAGAACCACTGTTAATAGATTTTTGTAAGTCTCATTTTTTTAAGCCTATGAAAATTTTCTTTTATACCCACCTATTCTTCCACAGCACAAACAAATGGCATGGTGCTTTGCAACTTGCTTTTTCACACTTAATATATTTCAGAGATTTTTCTGTCACATATAGATATGACTCATATATTTTTAAGATTTTATTTATTTATTTTGAGGAAGAGGGGAAGGGAGAGAGAAAGAGAGGAAAAGAAACATCACACATCCATCAGTTGGCTCGCACTCAAGCCCCAACCTGGGATGGGCCCCACAACCCAGGCATGTGCCCCGACAGGGAATCAAACTGACCACCTTTGGCTTTACGAGGCAACGCCCATTAACTGAGCCACACAGGTCAGGGCAGATGTAGCTTTTTTTTTTTTTAAACAGCTAATTTAGTTAGATTGTACATGGAGTATTTGCTATTAAAAACAATATAAAAATTCACTCAAATAGATTACAGACTTAAAAATAAAACTTTCCCTAATACATGTGTGATTGTGGGTTAGGCAAAGATTTGTTAGCTACAACACCCAAAGCATGATTCATAAAATAAAATATTGATTGAAATGCATCAAAATTTAAAACTTCTGCTCTTCAAAAGACACTGCTAAGAAAATATTTGTAAAACACACACCTGACAAAGGACTTGTATCAGAATAAAGATGTATCAAGATCCAATAATAAGAAAAAAAAGATTTGAACAGACCATCAAAGATGTATGGATGGCAAACCAGCACGTGAGGTGTTCAACATCTTTAGTCACCAAAGAAATAAGATAATACCACAATGGAATACCACTCGAATGGTGAAAAAACATTTTTTTAACTAACAATACCGTGTGCTGACAAAATTGGGGGGTAACTGAAACTTTCATACATTGCTTGTGAGAATGCAAAACAGGACAGCCGTGTTGCAGAACTGTTTAGCAATTTCTTATAAAGCTATACATACACTTACCATATAACTCCACAATCCCATTCCTACATATTTACTCAAGAAATGGAACATATTCATACTTAAACCTGTACATGAATGTTTATAGTAGCTTCATTAATAATTGCCAAAAACTGGAAATAATCCAAATGTCCCTCAACTAGGGAATAAATAAGCAAGCTGTGGTACACCCAAAGTAAGGGAACACACAATTGATACAAAACATGGACGAACCTCAGCAGCATTATACTAAATTGAAAGAAGCCAAATTCAAAAGGCTCCATGGTGTTGGCCCAATTACAGGACACTGTGGAATACACAAAACTACAGGGAAAATGAGGAGTGGCGCCAGGGCTGGGGGCGGGGAGGGGTTAACTACAAAAGGACTCGGAGATTTGGTGGGAAATGATTAAAAATTGTTCTGTATTTTGATTGTTGTGGCAATGATGTGTTTGTCAAAGATCATTGAACTGCACTAAGGGTGAATTTTACCGTATGTAAAGTATACCTTCATTTTAACTTAACCTCTTTTACAAATCCTTGTTCAGTTATATTTACATAGCCATAAGATAAATTAGAATTGCATAAAGAATATTTGCGTTTCAAACTCTGGCAGTCTGCCAAATTGTTCTCCAAAAACACTGTACCAAATCACACTACTAACAACAAGGTATGATGAGATGACAGTCTGTTTCCCCAAACTGGACTGGGGTCAACGTGTTTATCATCAAAGCTTTTTCATCTTTGTCAATCTGGTGTCAAAAGAATCTGGAGTTTGATTTACATTGCTTTAATTACGAGATAAGTTGAACTTCTAGTTAATGTTTGTTGGCCACCTTTTATTTTCACTTTTTCGCTGAAATGCCTATTTGCATCCTTTGTCATTTATGGTCTATTTTAAGTGTCTGGTGATTGATTTTTAATATATATTCTAGGATGTTGGTCAGACTCCAGGCATGCCCTCCCCGCCCCGGCCTCCCACTCGCCCTGCCCCCTCTCCCTAACAGCCAGTCTCTGGTCCAGGCAGCCTGACACGACTCCGCCGCGCTCCCTCATTGGCTCGTCGCGTGGCTATCGAACAAGACCCTAAGGTGTGCGGTTCCTCACCTTCCCGGAGGAAACGCTGGGAGCTAGTCGCCGGTCGCCAGTCGCCAGAGCACTGACGGCTCAGAAGCCCACCGCTGGCACTCGCAGCGTCACCCACCGTCCCCCAAAAAAGAGGTGGGGTCTTTGCTGCCACCACAGCTACTTTGAAGGTGAAAGGAGCTGTGGCGCGTAAGCGCCGCTGCTTCTGAGAACGCTGTTTCCCTGGCAACCAGAAACGGGACGCTTACAGTCTCGCGATAAGAACAAAGGGGCGTACCATTCAGATTTGAGGCGCGGGGGCCGGGGGCAGCGAGGAGCTGACAGCTCCACTGTCTTCTCCGTGTGCCCGAAGGACAATGTGGGTGTAAAACGGTTTGTTCCGATTTAGGCTGAATTCGGAACGAGGTTGTCAGGGTGCCTGTACGGCTCTGGCCCTCACTATCATATGGTCCCCTCTTTGCAGGTCTGCTGCCCTCTGTGGGCTCAGTTTCCTCCTCTGTAATGGGGATGGTAATAATTCCTTCCTCACAAGGTTATTGTGCACCTCAAAACGATCATGAATGTGAAGTTCTTGATAAAGTTTGAGAGTCAGATAAATTAAAAATGGTAATTACATAAATTGGGCTACTGTCCAAAAAGGGTAAGTAATGATTGCTATTTGTGATTTCTCGAATTCTCACTGCATGAGACTCGGTGAGTCCACAAACTGATTTTCGTCATCCTGGTACAATGAAATATCTGCTTTTTTCTTCCCCCAAGTCTGGACACCACTTTACAGTTTACGATGCATTTTCACATATTTGGCCCTTTTATCCTCGTTTTGTGTCGGTATTCTTTAAGTGTCTTTCCGCAGAGCAAGTAGACAAAGGTTACGTGAGTTACTCAAAGAACCACAGCTACAATCTAGGGCAGTGCTGGCTGGCTGGCTGTAAATACTGTCTATTGCTGCTAACTCCTGCATTTCTGTCTCCAGCTCAGACTTCTCTCCTGAACCCACACTCTTGTATCTATCTGACGTGTCCACATAGACATCTGCACTCACATGTAACAAGCATCTCAAACTCCACAGTCCCCTCCACCACCACGATCCTCTTACCCATCTCGGTAAATGGTTACTCCAACCTGCCAGGCTCAGACCAAAAACCTTGACGTCACCCTCAATTCCTCTTCGTCTCACATCCTAAATCAATATATCAATCCTAGCAGCTCTACGTTCAATATATATCCAGAATCCGACCACTTCTCACTGCCTTCAGTGCTTCCATTGAGGTACATCCTGCCATGGTCTCCTAGATATTTGCAATAATCTTTTAACTGCTGTTTTCCTTGCCTCTACTACTTCCAAACAGTAGCCTGAACTGCTTTCAGATCCTAAGTCAAACCATGTCTCTCTCTGCTGAAGGCTCCCCATTTCTCATAGAGTCCTTACCACCCCACCAGTCCTAAGCGACCAGGCCCCCCACTTGCTCTCAGACCTGGCATCCACCCATCCTTCCCTGGTACCCTTGAGTCCAGCTTTGCTGTCCTTGTCAGTGTTGCCACACAAGAATTTCTTCCCAGTGTTTCTCAGGAAATGTTCTTCCAAATTCAAAAAAAAAGAAAATCAATTGACAAATCAGGAAGACTGGAGAAAGTATTCTAATTCTCCTATGAGAATCAAACCATAATAATCAACACAAAGATGTTACTGAAGAAATCCACTGATGTCAAGTTAAAAGCAAGAGCTTTTGAGAAGTTGAGGTCAATGTTGCAGAATCTGGGACAGGGGCACCTGGTCAGTCTTGCTTGGAGCTGCTGCCATATTATACGTGCGTGGTCCTGGCCCTGTCTCGCTTACCACAGAGATATTCTTGCAAATAATATAACTATTAATAAGTTAATACTCATTGTATACTTTATACAAATTCTATACGTGGTGTCCCAAGAAATATGTTTTGATTCAAAATGAGTCCTTAAACTGGCTATTTCCAACTCATGATTCTGTGAAGAGCCATTAACCTTGCTTGGAGATTTGTATGATACATTACTCAAATGGTTCCCAGCAGTGTTCTCTGTGTTCTCCGGTACTTGAAGTTTGCCAGAGGAGACAATTCTTATAAATACTTATAAATTTAAGAGTTCTTATATTTTAGACAAATGCTTCAGATAGTCATGATAACAAGTAAAGAATGTGAAGACAGTTGGAAGTATTTTAGAATAACTTAAGATTTTGAGAACTCCTGGCAGTTTTGATTCCTTAATATCTGTTCGGAATTTGGAAACACTACTTCTTGTTATTCTCCAACATGAATAACCACCTCGCCAACACACACACATAAACACCCGCTGCCGCCACCTCCACCCCCCAGCCAGCTCCTTCCTCTTCCTGGAATACAGTTCCCCAGCTCTTCATGTGGCTGGCTTCCTCTCTTCTCTCAGGCAGCTGTTTCAGCCGGGCCTTTCCTGACCCACTCTATTTAAAATAGCCCTCCCCATCTTACTACTCCTTATTCTGTTTCCTTGACCCTACTTTAATTTTTGTATAAGGAGGAAAGATGCCACTGTTTAGATTCTGACACTAAATAGCTGGGTGACCCAAGAGTCTAACAGGCTCCCAGATGATGTCAATATTTCTGGTCTATTGACCATTTTGAGTAGCTGAAGACCAGATAATCT
This sequence comes from Furipterus horrens, assembly GCF_987537825.1. Classification (NCBI taxonomy): domain Eukaryota; kingdom Metazoa; phylum Chordata; class Mammalia; order Chiroptera; family Furipteridae; genus Furipterus; species Furipterus horrens. The sequence goes on from NW_028327173.1 coordinate 146,698,921, forward strand.
CCAAATGCCTGCACAATTTTATAGTCTATGAATAAAGGCCATTCTTTCCATTTTGACAACTAATGATGTTCATTAATAAAACAACACATTTCACCCTGGCTGGGTAGCTACCCAAAAGGTTACGGGTTTGATTCCTGGTCAGGTGTGTCAAGGAGGCAACCAATCCATCGATCTTTCTCACATCGACATCTCTCTCTCTCTCTCTCTTTCTCTCTCTCTCTGTCTCTCTCTGTCTCAAAATCAATTAAAATATTCTTGGGTGAGCATTAAAATAGAAAACAAAACAACACATTTAAAAACAACTAACTCAAATCAGGACTATGATCAGTGACCATGATTAATTGGTATTTTCATTTTTTAAATCGTTGCTTTTAAAATACTTGCAATATAAGATAAAGCAACTGAAAAGAAAATTCAGGTTCAATAAAACTGAGTCTCTTCAGTGTAACCCTTCCAGACTAAGTTCCCACTAATTACATTTTGCATAAAACACATTTTATCTTGGATTGCTTTCTGTCGTTCTCACTTTGTTTATTTACCTCCTGCTGCTTCCCTTTCTCGAAATGATGAGAAGCTGTATGTGCCTTGAGGGAAAACTTTATAAACTGCATTTGTTGTGTTTCAGTACACAATAAATTGTCTTTGTTTTTAATTTTCTGAAATACTTCTCTGTCAGCTATTGCAGGTGACACCCTCAAAACAAATTACATTCAGATGTCAAGTCAGAGAGCACCATATGCTTCTGTGCTGTTTTCTGAAGTAGCGCGTTCAGAAACCTCAAACATATTCTAGGAAGTATTTTTTCCTCCAAAATAATTCATAAAGATTTCTTCTAGAATCAAGATATTTTAAGCTAACATTTCCCTGGTCTCATTCCAGGTTGGAGACATATGGCAGTGTTAGTTTCAGAATTCGTATTTGTTTTTGTTTTCGATCTCTCTCTCTATTCTTGATCTTCTCCTTCTGAGTGGAGTCAGATTTTGAATGAATGAGAGAGAGCCCACATTGTATTCCATCTGGGCTGCAACTATCATTCCAGTCTTGTTGCCCCAATTTCCTTCTTCTCACCATAAGCTTCAGCCAAACGCAATAACACATTAGAAGAGGAAACTCATTAAGCCTCATAGAATCTACAAACTAGATTAAATAAGCAGTCATTTCTTTTGAAGGGCAATTCAAAGTGTATGCCACCAGACAGTTTCCCCTCCAGTGGCTCAGCGTTATTTAAAAAATAACATTAAGTGTTTAGGACATGCTTTAGATGCATTATTTCACTTCATTTCATAGCATCCGATGAAGCAGCACTATTATCCAGATTTGTAGTTGAGAAGCAGAGCACAGAGGGGTTAAGTAATTTTTCCAATGTCATTCAGGAACAAATTGACCTCGGGATTCCAACCAAGCTCAAGACTGCTCTCTTCACCTCTTCACTGGAATGAATTCAAGAAAAGAGGTTATTTGTATCCACTAGATGGTGCTGACTGTCTTCTGTTAAAGACAAGACTGCAGCCACTCTCAGAAACTCACTTTGCTGGGATTTTACGTGATTGAAGAAACCACTGAACTGAAATTTTCTGTATGTTTGAACTGTGCTTGGGTACATCTTTAAATAGCTATTCAAAATAGGAAAGGTGAAAATTAGATCTCAAAAAAACAGAATAGACTTTTTTAAATCTCTTCGTACATACTATAAATATCTAATACTAAACACCATTGGTGACTTTGAGAAAACGGAGCCTTCGTTCACACTTAAAGAGAAGTCCATGTTTTATTTCATTTACCCCTTTTATACCAGCTGCACTCCGTCCCACACCTCCTGATCTTGCTTAGCCAGAATACAATCCATGTAATCAAGACTCATGAACAGGAAAATAAAGAAAGCCTTGGGCAAAAATTGGGTTCTGGAACAGGTAATCCTATCTTTATTCAAATAAAAATGCACTTTAAATTTAGTATGTGCTTAGTACTTTTTTAGTACAATTTTTAGTACCTAAAAGGCTATATAATAAACCTGCTAAAAATGGGCTCTCAGAGTCTGTGGTTCAAAAGGATCACTTCAGGTGTTATTTATTTTTTTTATTTTTATTTTTTTCAGATTTAATGTGTTTTATTGATTAAAATATTACATTTGTGCCGATTTCTCTTCCCTCTGCTCCCCTCCACCCAGTGGCCCCCCTCCCTCCAGTTGTCCCCCCCTTTTAGATTATGTCTATTAGTTGTGCATACAGTTCCTCCCAACCTCTCTCCGTCTATTCCATTCCCTCCTACCTTGATCCCCAATTCCTATATCATCTCCCTCCCTTTCCCCATTCCCCCTCCCTGTTGACCTCCCCCCAATATGCTTCCCGTACCCACAATTCCTTTTCCACTCTCGTTGCCTATTTAGTTTGCCTTTGTTTCATCTCCCTAGCTTCTGTTTTTTAAACCAGTCCCTTTAACATCTCATATAACAGTGGTTTGGATCTAATGAACTCTTTCAGTTTTATTTTGTCCTGGAAACACTTTCTCTGTCCTTCTATTCTGAATGACAATTTCGCTGGATAGAGTATTCGTGGTTGTAGGTTTTGGATTTTCATTACTTTGAATATTTCTTGCCAGTCCCTTCTTGCCTGTAGGGTTTCCCTTGAGAAGTCAGCTGATAGTCTAATTGGGACCCCTTTGTACTTAATTCTTTTCTTCTCTCTTGCTGCTTTTAAGATTCTCTCTTTATCTTTAATTTTTGACATTTTGATTATAATGTGTCTTGGAGTGGTTCTCCCTGGGTCCAGTCTCTTGGGAACTCTCCTTGCTTCCTGGACCTGCAAGTCTATTCCCTTTCCCAAGTCTGGGAAGTTCTCCTTTATTATATTTTCACTCAATTTTTCAAGTTCTAGTTCATCTTCCTCATTCTCTGGCAAACCAATGATTCTTATGTTGGGCCTTTTATAGCTGTCCCAGAGGTTTCTGATCCTCTCATTGTTGCTTCCCATTTCCTCTCGCTGCATTGGTTGACTGCTTGTTCCTTCTCCATATTCCAGTTTGTTGAAATGAACTCTGGATTTTTGTTCCTCACCATCTGTCTCGTATGCGGTTTTGTTCCTTTCGTTATGAAAGTTTTTCGCTTCTTTCTTATCTTTTTCCTGCTCTTTTGTGAATTCTGTAAGCCACCTGATAACAATGGCCCAGAACTGAGCCTCTGACAGGTTTCTTATCTGTTCATCTGTCAGGTTCTCTATCTGCTGCCTGGTGAGCTGTGTCACCGGGATTTCTATAGTTGTCTGCCACATTTTGACAGATGCGTTTTGTTTTCTTGGGCCGGCTGTCGGGGGCAGTGCCTGTGTACGCGTCACAAGTCAGCGACCGGCGCCTGTCTGCGACCTATTTCGCAGCCCTGTGGTGCTTTCTTTCTTTGGGGGCGGGGGTCCAAGATGGATTCACACAGTTATTCAGCTAGGAGACCGGGATCCGTCCTCCCGCCCCCCTGGGCCTCACTGTTCAAGGCGATGCGGTGGCCGCTCTCCCCAGCGCCGGGGTCGCGCACTGCCAGGGGCTTGACTGCCGCCGGGATTTTTCGCCGCCCCGCCGCTCCGCAAACAGCTTTGCTCTCTTTAACTCTTACCTGCCCGAATGGCACCGCTGGTTTATAACTTCATATGTTGGGCTTCCGTGTAGTTTTATTTTCTGGAATTTCTAGTTATCCTTTGTTTTGAAGTAGTTGTATTCCTCTCTAGTTGTAGAGGGAGACCTAGCGTGTCCGTCTAAGCCTCCATCTTGGCCGGAAGTCCTCAGGTGTTATTTAAAATGTTGATATTAGTCAGTTCCCTGATTTAGTAGGTCTGGGGTCCAGCCCAGGAATCTGTATTTTAACAAGTACTTTAAAGAGTCTGGTGCAGTAGAATCAGGAACATGCTTTTAAAAACACTGGCTTCAAACTTGCGTTCTAAAGGATAAACAGTGATGAGGTCGCTGCTCTGAGAAGCACCACAGAGACCCCCGGAGCTGTGCAACACAGGGGCTCTGTACAGAAGCATCCAGTACTTCCTTTGTAAATAGTAAGCTAGGAACTGAAGACCGTTCTTCCTTCCCATGGCCTTGATTCTGAACCTTTTCCTTCCTCTTTCTGTCTATTGCAGAGTGCTACATAGAATCAAGTGCTAGTTGGAGGATGTCCCCGTTTAAAACATGGGGGGGGGGCTTATGACTTTTCAATATTCATTAGTCTAAACACATAATGATATCTTCTGAATTTTTTAAGTGAAAGGAGTTAGCCTATGCACTGTCATGTCACCTTGTTAAACTTGTTCATGTGATATGCATATCAGTGTGGAAAAAACAAAGCTGTGCCAGGTGTCTGCAGAGACACAGACACACGCGCACACATGGACAGCACAGCTATACGTTTATGGCCCAGAAAGTTAATAAAAGCAATTTTTTTTTTTAAGATAGTGAAGTAGTCCTGGCTGGTGTGGCTCAGTGGATTGAGTGCAAGTCTGTGAACCAAGACATCTCCTGTTCAATTCCCAGTCCGGGCACATGCCTGGGTTGTGGACCAGGTCCCCAGTTGGGGGCGTGTAAGAGGCAACCCATCAATGTTTCTTTTGATCACATGTCGATGATTCTCTCCTTCTCTTTCTCCTTTCTGTCCCCCTCTAAAAATAAATAAATAAAATCTTTTTAAAAAAGAATAATATAGTGAAGTAAATAAAAGAAAATGAAGATTGTAAGAACGGAGTCACTCAGAAAACCATCAAGACGCAGCGAGCAGAAAAAAGAAGTTTGCTGAAGGAATTAGCAAGCAGGGAGGGAGTTGTGCCGTGAGTGACTCCAACTCCAGACTCCAAGGGAAGGAAAGGGTTGTTTCACAGGGGGAAGAAAAAAGGAACTATTTAATTTAGTCCTCACCTGCTTATCTTGCAGCTGCAAGCATGACGGGCAGATCTGCTATCACAGGAAACTCCCAGGCAGCTTCGGGCAGGCGGGGGGAGAGGGGAGGGCATGGGAACCGAGTCTGTCAAAGATATCTTCTAAAATCCAGAGGTTTTTCTAATTGGTGGTGGTTTTTCTGTTGTTTTGTTTTGTTTTTTTCATTTCAGTTCAGCTCTCAAGAGATCAGCTCTGCCAAGCGAGTTATTTCTTACCAGAAAGGGAGAAATCTTTCTCCTCCTTCCTCAGAGAATTCCCTCACAGTAATGTTACAGAAACACTGGAGTCCAAAAACAAACCCCAGAGTTTGCGGCTGGGAGATAGGGAGCAGGAAGCAGCTTTCAGGATGCCCTTGCACGCCTGGAGCTAGTGGCTGGATACATTGTTGCAAAGATCCGATTTACCTCCAAGACTCAGGAAGATGGGAGGGATCTTGGACTGTGGGCTGGTATGGAAGAAGCAGAGAGAGCCTACGTAGGGTTCTGTGAATGGTCAGAACTGTTTGCAACACCCACTGCGTGAGAGAACGCAGGGGGAGAGAGGAGGCAGGGAGGAAGAGAGAAGGAGCTGTGGACATTTTGGGCTGGCTCTGGCTCTAGGACGCTCGCTCTCTCAGGCTCTCTCTGGCCCTCATGCCCTCACTCTCTGGCTCTTGTGGGCTCCCTCCATCTGGCTTGGAGAAGGGATCTGCAGGCTGCTTTAAGAAGAGGCTCTTGTCAGGCTGCTTGGAGAAGGAGAGGAGATCCATGCGGTTTGCAGGAAGAAGGCAGTTTGCAAGGAGGCTGAGAATACAGGTGGCCCTGCATTGAGAGCTGGAGGGCACCACATCACAGAAAGGACCTCCCCCATCAGAACTGAGTGATTGGCAGCTACTGGTAAAGCTGAACTGTGCCTAGGAAGTAGGGAAACAGTGTTTCTGACTTTCCTAAGACTGGCCAGGTCTGGGAGGGGGAGGCAGAACTATGTGTAAATAAACAATTCTTTTTCTTTTCACCAAACTCTGGTATTCAAAGTTATAATTCTGGCAGCGGGCAATCAGGCCCCTAACTAAACAACCCGTGGGTTCTGTTTCAATCGAAGCAGCCCAAGGGTTCTGTTACAGTAACAGACTGCTTAACAGTCTCATTATATTGCTGGCTCCATAGTTCGATTGCCTGCAGCAATTCTGTACCTGTAAAGAAATAAAAGTTTTCAGAAGCTTCCTGAGGCTAGCTGCAGTTTCTGTTGCTGATGCCAGTTGAGATTAAGGTGTTCTACTCCTGGCTTTTCGCCCCTGTCAAAGGAACAGACAAGACACTGCTTGTGGGTAATGGCTGAGGAGAAATTTAGTAATTTCTTGGGTCTTGGGCTGAAACCCACGGTTTCTGAACAATGTCCATACATTAAGTGTCATGTTCATGCTTCTACCTACTGGCAAGTTTGTCTTCGATTCCAAATTTCTATATCAAGCCTAGGTCTCTGATCCTGTATGGTTTTTATTTGGTTGGTTTTTGTTTTAAATTGGTCTCTGGATCTATGTACTAAAATGATTTTAGTATACGTTATATAAATCTTGATTATTACATGAACCTGTATATTTTAACACAAAGTAAAAGAAGTTAAAAGCAATTCACACAGCATATTAAAAATGAATTCAAACCAAACTAAGGGTCTTAAGAAGCAAGGTAGAGAAATGATTTTTCTCAGCATTAATGTGGCAGAGAGATGAAGAAGAAATGGGTTGGTCAGCAGTCAGCAGTCAGGCTGCCATCCTGGCAGCTTAGCATCTCACTTCTTACACATCTTTTCTCTTATTTCAAATCCGAAGTAATGTTTCATTGTACGTGAACATACAATGTGTTTATTAGACTAGGTTCTAATCATTTTGATGACTATTGGCTTTCTTATTTAAATCTTTTTCTTATTTGATCATCTAAGCTTGTTGTTTAACAGAGGCTGATTTATTTTCCCTTCATTTTATCCTGACAACTAAAATTAATACTCTAATTTGGCTCAAAATTTGTTATGTAACTCATACATTAACCACAAAACCATTTTAAATAATTTATTAGATGCAAATGCTTTTCTGCTTTATCATTTAGTCTCTGCTAAGAGTTGACTTGGGCCTGGTGTCTTAACTTTTCTCAACCTTTTCCTTTTAAAAAGAAATTTATTGATTGACCTGAGGGGCGGGGTGGTGGTGGGGGAAACATCATTTTGTTGTTCCACTTATTTATGCATTTGGTTGCTTCTTGTATGTGCCCTAACTGGGGATCAAAACCCCAACCTTGGCATACTAGGACAACACTATAACCAACTGAACTACCTGACCAGAGCTCAATCTTTTTTTTATCTAGTAAAATAAGGGACTGGCTAAAGGTTTCTGTGCTTACTTTCATTTCTGAGCCTCTGTGATTATCTGATTTAAGCAGGCAGGGCTCTCTTAGGAAATGATCTGCTTGTGTATCCCAGCCTGAACTACCACAATATTCATACCAGTGTAAAAGCACCTGCTCAACAGGCAGAGCAGCAAGAATTGTCTGCTTAGAAACATTTGGGTAATGGTAACAGCCATCTGTTTTGCCCTCTGCAATCTACAAAGAATTAAACAAAGCAAAACCACAATAGGTGTGCCCTGCTTTACAGCATGATGCAATAGAATGAATTGAACATCAGCTTAGGTTTTATAAGATTTGGGTTTGTATCCGTCTTTATTGTTGATTCTAGGACAAGGCTCTTCACTTCTCCAGGCTTCCATTTACTGACCCATCTATTAAATCATGGGGAAGATAACTCCCAAGCACTCTTCTTATTTTGCAGAGAAACTAAAATGTTCTTCAGATTCCATATTGAATGTTTCATTGCAGTGGTAATAAAATGAAGACTTTTATTTCAAATAAAAGCAGTCTTCCAGTCCATGCTAGAATATGAAAAAAGTGAATTATCAGGGTCAAGTCACATCTGTCATTCATTAAAACCTCATTTATCTTGTATGTTTTGCTACAGATCACTTGGTATTTTTGTGAAAATTGCCAACTATTTTTCTTTATGAATCTAGAGGTCATTACCTTGGCCCAAATTTATGGGAATTTACTATTCAGGTGGCAGACTTGCATTCATACATTCATTTGTCTACCTTTAATTGGTCATGCACTCTGAGTCAAATCCTCTAGCAAGCTATTTCTGGACAAGTGAACTTTTCATTCTTTCCCTTACTCATGCCTAGTTGCTCAGAGATCCTGACAGGGCTAGGAGCTAGATGGTCTCATGAATCCCCTCCAGCTTCTTACCTCCACTCATTTTAGAAAGAAAGTGTCAGGAGGCCCTGACTGGGTGGCTCAGTTGATTGGGCCATCTTCCCATACACCAAAAGGTTGCAGGTTTGATTCCAGTAAGGGCACATACCTAGGTTGTGGTTTCGATCCCTGGTCAGGTCCTTATGGTAGGCAACCAACTGATGTTTCTCTCTCTCTCTCTCTCTCTCTCTCTCTCTAATCCTCAAGTTAGTATTAAATAAGTCGTGTGTGTGTGTGTGTGTGTGTGTGTGTGTGTGTGTCAGGAGTAAGAGGAATTTCTGAGTGTTAACTAAGTAGTAGATACCTACCTATTCACAATAAATAGCAAGAAGAAAATTGAAGGCCTTAGGTATAGAAATATATTTATTTTTTATCTTCTCAACCTACTATCTACTGAATTATTTAAATTTCATCATGAAAAAGACATTTAAAAGCTCTTGTTTAGGGATTAGGCATTTTTTTTAAATCATGAGCTCTGGTCCAAGGTCTTGAAAAAAAATCACTTAATCTCCTGGGCCTTGATTTCTTCATATGAAATTACCGAGTGGTATATGAGTAGGCTAAGATCCTCCCAGTTCCAAGTGCTCTGACTACATGAGGTAAATGAGCACTTTATGGAGAAAGAAATTTTCTGAATTTAAAGAAAAACCATGCCATCCATCGAACAAAAATACTGAGGAAGACACGTACTTCTAAAGAAATGCAATTTTCATTTTCCTTCAGCACTTCTTGTCAGCACTTGGTCATTCACTGCTGTCTATCTTTTGTGAAGTTTATTCTCCCCTCAGCTGTCCAGAGGGCAGGGACCATGTCTTGGACACTTTACTCTCCATTATAATAGTGTGTATTAAATGCAATAATATTCACTGTTATGAACGAATGAATCTTGTTAATAGTTCATATATTTGCAAGAATATCAAGTGACCCTGAGGGAGCATGGGCAATTGGTGAAAGTAATTTGATGTCAACCACTCTTAAATTAACCTAAGGGTCAACTTGGTTCAGAATTAAGAATCAGGACAGGGGGCAGAAGGCGATACCTGTGAATACTCTCAGGCCAGCAATCTCAATCTTGGCATTCCATTAAGCGTTTCTTAACACTTATGCTGAACTGATTGCCTTTACAACAAAACTGGAAATTATGAAGCAGAAGGAAATTTGGGAAATAACATCGAGAAAAACAGCTGCCAGGCATTAAGGATTTTAATCCAGTCCCCAGTACAGCTTAACAATATGTGCCAAGTGGATATTCAAAAATAGTCATAATCACGATAGATGATAATGATCATCAGTACTTTGGGTACAGTGGAAGAATTAAGCTTTAATGCCTTCTGTACCATTTTTAGCTCTGTCACTAACTTGCTTCATCTCTCAGGGCTAATGATGTGGCCATCTGTGCTTTTAGCTCCCCCATATGCAAAATAGAGATCAGATCATTTCCTGCAGAAAGTTTGTGGGCTGTGCTTTAACATCCTCCAGTGAAACATCATATAGAAATACAAAGCAGGCAGTGAGAAGCCAAATGCTACCAAGGGAATAAACTTTAAGGCAGAGAATATTATAAATGAAAATTAAGTAAAATCTTCTAAGTAATATTCTAATGATGAAGTAATTAATGCAAAGGTACTTTATTGAATTCACTTTTTTCCCTTTGTTTTGCATTCACTATAGATATTTTTAAGTAGATAGAAACATAAATAATAAATAAAATAAACAAATTCCAGCATATTTCAATTTATTAAACTCAATGTTTTATACATATTTATCTGAAATATTGTATTGAGTTCTAAATTAATTTCTGAAGCAAACTAGCATTATTTAAACTTACACAAAAAAGTAGGAATAATTCTTCAAAGTGCTTTAATACACAAAAAATGACAGAAGAAATATTTCTTCTTAGTTATTAAGAGACTATGGGACAAAAATAGAATTCAAAATAGCCTACAATTGCCTAGTTCATACAGCCAAACCAAAGGAATTATCTGACTAAATTGACATCAGTTGAGCATATCAGCCACTGATTACTCTGAGCCTGAAGCCTAAATTGCTTTGTTTTCTCAGTTCCCTTCAGTTATTCATGTTTCTTATTTTTTTATTTTTAGTCTGATGGTGCATTGCGAAATTTAGAAGCTTTTTAAAGTTAATTTGTATTTTTTTCTATACATGTAGATTATCTTAAGATAGAACAGAGGGCTTAAACAAAATAAATAAAAAACACAGTCCCAGAGACAAGGACCTGCAATAATTTCAGCTGTCTCTTTTGGCATTTCATACATCTCCACATTCTAATTAATATGGGTATTCTACTCTCTTGTGTGTTACTCATTTTGGATATAATTTGATTGCAACCTGATACAGTAGATGAGGATATTGTTCTCTTGCACAAATATTCCCTCAACTTCTCCTATACTTTCTTTCTCCTCTACAATATCATTACAATTTTTTATTAAACCAACATTCCATGTTTAGATTAATATACTCATGCAAGTGTTATCACCCATAAAAATTATAATCTATTATTCTTTTCTTTTTTACCTTTCACTTCTCCTGAAGTTAATATAGCCTTGTTGTTTCCTTCATTTAGTTTTTCTTGTATGCATTGCTAACTCTGTCCGTATCTCCCAAAGACTTCTCTGCACCAGGTCAGGTAACCTATCAGTCATCCTCTTTTCTAGGAGACATCCCTCCTAAAGGAATTTCTATCTCTTTTTCTCTGGACTGGTTGCTTTTTAGGCCTACTATCTACCATCTTGGGGTTTTCTTCCACTCTTACCCTAAGAGTTTCTTGGCCTATATCCTAAATGAATTCCCTGTTTCTTGGACTTTCATGTTTTCCTCTTTCATGGTTTAATACTCTCATTTTGTTGAAGCACAATGTCTAGTAGCTTCATCAGATTAAAAAAACAATATAATCACAAAGAAATGACAGCCTTCATACATACAAATGTCTCAAATCACACCACTCCAGTATGGACTGTCAACCTCCACACCTGGTACAACTGTCATCCTAAGATCTCCCTTCACTGTGACACTGAGATTTCCTCTGCCACTCTCCTGTGTTACATGCTCTGTGTTCATTCTTTGACTTCTTTTTGTTTAGAAAATATTCAATGGTAGCTTTTCTTAAATATATTTTATTATATTACAGTTGTCCCAATTTTTCCTCCTTTGCCCCCTCCACTTGGTACCCCCTATTCCCTCTGGCAATTCCCCCCTTTAGTTCATGTCCATGGGTCATACATATAAGTTCTTTGGCTTCTCCATTTCCTATACTGTTCTTTACATCCCCATATTTTGTACCTACCAATTTGTACTTCTTAATCCCTGCACCTTTTCCCCCATCCTTCCCTTTCCCTATTCCAACTGATAACCCTCCAAATGATGTCCATATCTATGGTTCTGTTTCTGTTCTGCTCATTTGCTTAGTTTGTTTTTTCAATTTGGTCACTGATAGTTGTGAATTTATTGCCATTTTAATGTTCATAGTTTCGATGTTCTTTTTCTTAAATAAGTCCCTTTAACATTTCATATAATAATGGTTTGGTGGTAATGAATTCCTTTAACTTTTTCTTGTCTGGGAAGCTCTTTATATGTACTTTGATTCTAAATGATAGCTCTGATGAGTAATCTTGGTTGTAGGTCCTTGTTTTTCATCACTTTGAATATTTCTTGCCAGTCCCTTCTAGCCTGCAAAGTTTCTGTTGAGAAATCAGCTGACAGTCTCATGGGAGCTCCGTTGTATATAACTAACTGCTTTTCTCTTGCTGCTTTCAAGATTCTCTGTCTTTAACCTTTTGCATTTTAATTATGATGTGTCTTGGTGTGTGCCTCTCTGGGTTTATGTTATTTGGGACTCTGTACTTCCTAGACATGTTTGTCTATTTCCTTCACCAGGTTAAGGAAGTTTTCTGTCATTATTTTTTCAAATAGGTTTTCAATTTCTCTCTCTCTCTGCTTCTGGCTCCCTCATGTTGTAAATGTTGAAACGCTTAAAGTTGTCCCAGAAGCTCCTTACACGGTCTTCATATTTTTGGATTCTTTTTTCTTTTTGTTGTTATGATTGTTTTTTGCTTTCTTATATTCCAAATCACTAATTTGATTCTTGGCTTCATCTACTCTACTATTGATTCCCTGTAAATTATTCTTAATTTAAGTTAGTGTGTCCTTCAGTTCTGACTGGTTTTTTTTATGGTTTCTTTGTCCTTTTTCACACTGTTGAAATTCTTATTAAGTTCCTTGAGCATCCTTATAACCATTGTTTTTAACTCTATATCTGGTAGTTTGCTTGCCTCCATTTCATTTTTTTTTCTGGAGATTTCTCTTCTTCATTCATCTGGAACCTCTTTCTTTGTCTCTGCATTTTGGCTGCTTCCCTATGTTTGTTTCTATGTATTAGGTAGAGCTGCTATGTCTCTCAGACTTGGTAGAGTGGCCTTGTAGAGTTCTGTAGGGTCCATTGGCACAGCCTCCCCAGTCACCCAAGCTGGGTGCTCCAAGTGCACACCTGTGTGTGTTGTGTGCACTGTTCAGTTGTAGTGGAGCCTTTGTCGCTGTTGGCATCACTGAGGGGGATTGACCCCAAGGCTGATGGGCTGCTACTACAGCAGAGGAGCTTCTTTCCAGGAGCTGAACCTAAGGAGCCAGACTTGCTTCAATGGGACTTTGTGCTCTGCTCCTTGAATGTGTTGCTCAGAGAGGTGGTAGGATTGTAATCCTGAATGGTCTTAAGTTGTCAATCGAGAGCACTGAGCTCTGGGGCCTCCAGGGAGGTGTAAGGTCAGCCACTGCCTTTGCCCTGCCTGTGCCTCCTGGCACAAGCTACAGAGCAGTCTTCATATGGCTGCTCAATGTGCTGGGCTTGGAGGTGCCCAGGAGAGGCCAAGCTGTGAACCAGGGCTAGCTATTGCTAGTGCTGGGACTAGGGCCACTTAGCAAGAGGTACAGGGTATGCTGAGGCCAGATGCTGCTTTTTTGAGAGACTTTAGGAAAGTCTGAAATATGAGGCAAGAAAGGCCATTTATATGGAAAAGCCACTGAAAATAGCTTGGGTATGCCCACAAATTGAGTGTGGCAGGGTCTCAGAATCACCAGGGCTGGGGGAAGTGTAATACAGGTTGATGGAGACTCAGATATGGTGCTTGCCTACTGGCTCAGTCTCAATGTGTCTTCTTTAAGTCTCTAGTTTTAGGATTTCCATTCAGCTAGTTTTTAGGCAGTTATGCATGCTGGTCATTCTGTAGTCCTCAAAGGGATCTATCCCAGCTCCTGGCATAGATCCTGATTAGTGGAAACTAATCAGTGCATGGTATTCCCCTGGTGACTCTTATGGAGGTAGGTATGTCTTCTGAGTTGATTTATCATATCGAAGGAAGGATTTATATTCCATGAATGATTCAGCAGTGCAGTACTCCTGCTAGATATGAATGAGGAAGCATGTAGATGAGAATTGTTCTACTGGTCACCTTATGTGTAAAACATAATGACATTACGTTCAATAGACTTCTCTGATGTCTTGGAATTGTGGCTGAACTCTTGTGACTGAGAACAAGAGGTATTTAAAATCCTCACCTTTATATGATTAAGAAGCAGCAGAATGAGCTCTGATCACTCGACCTTTCCCCTGTCCCCCACACACATTAAGAGACAGAGACAGAGACAGAGAACAGAATTAAAGAGGATTGTCTAGCACATCTTTTTGGTGGAAAATGTAAGCCTGGCCTTCTTTTCTTCAGCTGGATCCGTGCTCAGAGTGTGAACTTGCTGATCTGTTCTCTGTGGATTTTGAAGTGTGGGAAAGAAATTGAAAGAGCTGGAAGGCCAAAGACAGGAGGAATTCTGCACATCCATCATTTGGCATAGTGAAAATAAGTGATTTTCCTCAGTGTCAAGTAGGCACCACAGAAGTTTTACCTGAAAGATGATCACTGACCAATCTGGAAGGAGGCTGCGGGTAGATGCTGAAGGGGGTTGAAAGTGGTCACACCAGTGCTGTATCTCTCACTAGAGAAGTATACAGTGAGGGCCACATGCCAGTCTTCTAGAGATCCTCTATATGTACCTAATGAGAGGGCAATGGGTGCACCATTGAAGTAGAAGATATTTTATCTTTTCTCCCAGTCTTCCTTCCAACTCCCATGGAAGAGGAAACAGTGATGTAGAAATGGAAATGATGCTTGTCCTTCCCATGGTCAGTTGCTTGGGCTACAAGTCAAGCTTGAGTTGGGAGAAAGGAAGAACATTATTAGGAATCATAGTGAAGCTATAAACTGTACAAGACTTTTTCACATTTAAAAGTGGCCAGAAAGTGATAGAATGTGCCTGGGCAGTAAATACAATCTATCAACAATTGAATCAAAGAAACAAAATAAATGAACAAGCAGAACAGAAACAGACTCATAAATACAGATAACATTGTGATGGGAGGGGGATTAAGGGGGTGAGTAAAAATGGTGAAGCTATTAAGAAATACAAATAGTCATGGGGATATAAAGTGCAGCATAGGGAATATAGTCAATACTATTCTAGCCCTGGCTGATGTGGTTTCATGGATTGAGCACCAACCTGCAAACTGAAAGGTCACTAGTTCGACCCTAGTCGGGGCACATGCCTGGGTTGCAGGCCAGGTCCCCAATTGGGGGTGCATGAGAGGCAACCGATCAATGTATCTCTGGTGCATTAATGTTTCTCTCCCTCTCTTTCTCCCTCCTTTCGCCTCTCTCTAAAAAAGTCAATATATAAAATCTTTTAAAAATACTATTGTAATAATTATGTATGGTGTTAGATGGGTATGAGATTTATTAGGATGAGCACTTAGTAAATTATATAATGTCTAATCACTGAGGTGTAGACCTGAAACTGGTATAATATTGTATGTCAGCTATAATTGAAAAAGAAAAAAGTTATAAAATTAAGTAAAAACAGCAAAATAAATAAAACTGACTAGAGTCCTAGTATTATCTTTCAGATCTGGGTTTTGGGAAAAAGGTATACCTCTAATCATTGTCCTTTTAAAATATCATACACTTGGATTAGATTCTCCTCTGAGAGAAACAACCCACAGACAGAAGGCCAGAGTTTAGTTCTATATGAACCTTACAATAGTATAATATAAAACCTGTTTAGACCACATTTCTTCCATGAAAAAAAAAATGCAACAGGCAATAAGAATTTTGCTAGGGGAAAGGCAAAATGAACTATAAAATTTTTTGTAAGCATGTATTTGTATGTAGAATAATAATAATAGGCTAGAGAAGCATAAAATTTCAGAGTTGAAAGGGGGTTTAAAGCCTAATTCCCCAGTGTTTGAATACAAACTAATTGCTTCGATTCAAAAACTCAGTGTGAATATTTATTATTATTATTATTATTATTATTACAGCTCAGTTTTCATTTTGAGATAATGGGATAACAGAAATAATCTCAGACATTCAAGGTATCCCTTCGCTCTCACATTATACCATGGTGTTGTGATGCATGCATGTGGAAACGTTATGTCCTCGGTATCATCGCCTACATGGTCATCTCTTGCCCCATTTGATCCAGCAATCCATCCTTCCTGTCCATCTGAACCTTTGGGCTTGAAGCTTTCCTTTTCTTTCAAGACACTCATGAAATGCCTTTGAGCCAGCCTATGAGGTCCTGGATGCCTGAACTCACTGCCAGACTTAACAGTGGGGCTCCACAAGCTGGAAAACAGGGCATACACAGGTTCCCTTTGCAATTAAACAAGTCTTTATTTTGCTGTATCCCTGGGAGGTGTTAGGGCCCCTTTATCCAGAAGGTACAGATGTCTGTACTCTTATCAGTTACCTCTGGCTTCTCATCTCTCAACTATCCTCAATTCCAGGGAAGTTTTTCGAAGGGGAGATGGTCCCAACCTCCTCAAACCATCTCAAACCTTTGGCTAACACGAGGTTTCTCAGCCTTGGTACTATTGATATTTTGGACCAGATAATTCTTAGTTGTGGAGGACTGCTCTGCATTGTAGGATGTTAAGCAGCATCCCTGGGCTTTACACACTAGATGCCAGTAGCATCCTCCAACTTTTGACAGTCATTACCAAATATCCACTGGGCTTACTCCAAGAGTCCCAGTTGCTCTCCTAAGACGCAAGCTTTGATACACAACCGGAAAGACTCACAAGCTATTTGCTTTCCTTGAGACAATGAATAACTTCCCCTACCCCTTCCCTGAGGTAATGCATGTGAATGTGAACGACAAGGCAAAGGAGGGAAGCAAAATGAGATGCATCAGGGAATATGGTTAATATTTCAAAGGCATTATCCCATATATGTTGTATTTTCTCACCTGTTGCCTTAAAATATACACCACATCATTCCAGTACCTCCTTTGTGTGTGTACTACCTTTTGTATATACACTGCAATGAATAAGCATATAGAAAGAAATTTAAGAGGCAGAGGTTTAATCACCAAATTCTGATCAATATACAAAAAGATTCTTCACACCCAACACATACGCCTAGAAACCTGTAGAAGTTTATGTAAAACAATCCTGGAGTTTAGTTTCAGTTCTACAAAGGGGTCCATGCCTTTATTCTGCATAGTTACCAACTTAACACCTTGAAACAAATGGAGGAAAAAAAAAAAACTAGTTGGATCTGAGGCTAAGTGAAGAGTAGGTATTTTAGCTTCTAAAACCTCATGTGTGGACAATCTTAGATCACTTCAATTTCTTTTAAAAGCCTCAAGCTCACACCAACAGGCTTTTGATGCTGCCCTGAGCATTAGTACTGATTTCAATTCCTGTTTTATTCATATATTCTCAGGTCATTAACCATGAATCATTTTTCTTTTAGCTACAGAACTCTCCAATAGCACAAGAGATTGATATAAACCTGCTAAATGTTTACAACTATTTGGGGGAAATTAATCACTTTGTTATAATGTCATTTACATGTTATGTTGTTACATTGGTAGACTACAATATATGAAAGCATTAACCCTTCCCTTCCACCAAAATTCGGCCTAAAATAAGCTTTTTTCCTGAGCACCTCAACCCCAGCACAAAGCAACAGCCGTGTGCATGACAAGCCACCCTGCCCTGGTGCAGGGCTGCCAAGAGCTCCAAACTCCCAGAACTGAAATGGAGCAGCCATTCCCCTCTCTAGTCAAACTTGTGCCTGACCTCCAGATGTTATTTTGCACACCAAGTGATTAACTTAAGAATTCCATTTCCATGGATGGGGCCACTTTGATTTGTATATCTGCCCTTAGTTACTTCACTTGCCTATTACATTGCCAATACAGTAAATTATGCTCACTCATATTCACAGTCTGCCTTACAAGTTTACAGCAAACTTGAACATTCTTTTAACATTTTCCCCCATTTTTCTTCAAATTGAGAATTGTTTGGTTAAGAAATATTCTGGCTAACAGTCTGCTTATTCTTCAGTGATTCAAACAATCCTTTGGCACGGTGTACTGCCTCAAATTATCATCATTATAAATATTAATACTGGGATGACTGGTGGAAACACCAGCTTAACATAATTTTATGCAAAACATTCCAAAGAAGCCCCTAACCACTTTTTTTAAAAAACGCCATATATAAACACTACCACTGAAAGAGCTTTACTCTGCGCCAGGCATCAAATTAAAACAGATCATCCCATTTGATCGTCACAATTGTCCCATGAGGGATATTATTGTCTCACTTGGACTCCCCTGAAAACAGAGCTTGAGACAAAGGCTTTATGTGGTACTGTTTGGGGGAGGTGATCCCTGAAGGTATGAATGAAGGCTAGAGAAACCGAGACAGGGAAGAAAAAGGAAGTCAATAAAAGGATTCATTCTTGAGACACCATTGTGGGCAACAAGGACTTAATTCTGCTTGACCTCTTGAGATGTGGACAAGTGCCTCGCACAGAAGGGAGGGACATTTATCCACTGGTTCCCATGCCCCACTGATCAAGGGTTACTCAGGAACTAGGGAACTCTCACAGGGCAGAAAGCAGAGAAGCCAGGCCTTGAGTGCTCTCAGGGAAGACAGTGGATGTAGCCAGCAATGGCCCACTGAGGACATGGCTCAAATCAGAGGTGACATATGTGAGCTGGAGCAGAAGACTTCTGACACAATAATTATCCTCCCAATTTACAGAGAGGAGACCAAGATATCCAGAGGTTACCTCACCTGCTCAAGGTCATAAGATTTGTCAGTGGTAGAACCAGGTCTCAAACATGGGCCATTGGGCCTCAGAGCCCATGGTCCTAACCATGTGCTATCCACCCCACCACATGAGGCGGGATAATGGCTGCACGCCATTCTCCCCTGGAGAGGGAGCAGTCTTCCTGCCAATTCAATTTGGAACCTATGTTTGTGACATTCATTTATACATTGCATTTTCTCTTTTGGGAATTCATTTTTTAATTTGAAACAATATAAGAAAATGCTGTTGCAATGCTACATCTGTATTTATGGGGGAAATGGATACCATTCATTTGAAATCATGTAGGAAGACAGGGATTCAAATAGTATATACCACTTGAGGAAAAAGAAAAAACAAAAAACACAGAGCTCATACAATCTTTTTTGAGTTCAGAAACTGCTTTTCAATTTTTTATTAAAATTAATTCTTCAAAGAGTATAGAAATATAGCTGGCAATGACTGCTAGAAGTCAATCATCTGCTTCAAACATACAGAAGAAATACCTACCAAATTCTACCTCATCAGAATTTATTAAGTTGTACATACATATTATCAGAACAACACCAAAGTGGCTACATTTGACAGATTCTCCTAAAGCAGACAGTTTTCTGACAGATTATGTTCCCCCTTGAGGAAAGGTGTAACAATTGTGAAGGTTTTGAAAGATGAGCTTGAAGGGCCCCATGTTAACTAGCAGGGCAAGAAGCTGGAGGTGGCATGCACAAAGGGCCTAGGAGGCAAGAGGCACCTGGGGAGTGGGTGGCAGCCCCCGGTTTCTGCTGTGAGCACACAATGCTTTGAGGAGACAAAACACACAGAGGAAGGACTTTGGGTTCACATTCAGGAATTACAGGACATCACACCCTGGAGAAGACAGGAAAAGGAGATGCCAATCACACAGTCTGAGCTTCCTCCAAAGGACGAGGGCCAGTGTGGTTAAAGGAAAGGATACGTGAGGACCATGCCTTCGGGGTGTGGAAGTGTGCGGTAAGAAGGCCTTACTTCCCTTCAAGCTTGCGCAAGGCACTGGATGGGCTCCCTTACTTACTATTAACAAAAACAAAACACCCTAGTGAGAAGAGCAGCGCTGGCACTTGATTTGCATTCAGTAAGAGTAAAGTGTCATCTATGGTTTGAATTCAGCCTGGTGAAATACACAGAGTGGCCTTGAATTGTCAGGGCCCCCATGGTCTAGTCACTTGAGGACACTGTCCTCCCTCTTCTACCCACTCTGGCTCTGGCTAAAACTTCCCTGAGAAAGAGGAAGTAGAGAGCTCACCTGGGCTACGTGTTGCTTTAGCATTTTACGATAAATTCTTTCCCCGTGTTCTCCTTCATGTCCAAAATGAAGGGAGAACCACAGTTCCACAGACTGAAAATGAGACTGGCCAGCCTGTGTGTGGAGTCCTCCTCAGAAGAGAGCCATTTCTGTCAGCCTTTTCCCACTCTTTGGGGCAGACTCACCTTTCCTAATCAAGCAGTTTTAGCTTGATGTTCTCAGGAGACCCACTTTACACTAACTTTGCATTTTGAAATTACTCTGAATTCCAAAAGTTTGCATGAGATCATTTTTTTCAATATACTTTACTCCTAATGACTGCTACCTAGCACCTTTTAGGTGAGATCAAGAGAAAAGACTAGTGTGGACATTTCAGTCTTTCCTTTCCACCTCTAAGTTCCTCTCTCATTTGCTGAAAAAACATAATTTAAGGGGGAAAGACATAGTAAAGAGCTTGCAGTGTTTTCCAGCCAAAACTGCAGACATGTCTCTCTGAGGCCTTAGGGATGCCCAGAGAATGTCAGGATCATTAAGGATAGTATGTCTCCCTTACCACTAGGCACATTATTGCCATGCCTGTCAAATGGGGGCAGAAGAGCCATTCCTTAGCCATACCTCAGTGAAAGGATGACCAGCATCAGGAGAAACTGCCAGACATGTGAAAAAGTATCAAATGCCAAACCCCTATCTTCCCTAAAGATACAGGCCAGTGCTAAACATTTTTAATATATTTGTCATATTAGGTCCATCAAATAGGCATTTTCTTTGTGGCCACACCACTCCGCAGTTATCTTGGGCTTCCTTTGGAGTGGCCCTGTTCCCTTTAAGCTCATGGATGCTATTTTCTCTGTGTATTTTCTCCTGGACCCAGAGAAATGAGGATCCCCAGAAAATACATATGGGGTACCAATACCAACCCCAAGACCCAATCCACAATGCCCAGCTTTTGTCTCCACAGAGAAGAACATGGGCTTTACTAAGGACATGGACCACTGAGATAAATATATATACTCCCTCAATAAAGAAGGCATTTGATTTTGTGTAGATTTCCCTCTCATTCAGAAGCATTTGGCCCAGACAGGAAGAGTCAACCCATCTGGGTTACAATGAGATCATAACAAATCACAGGGCCAGAGTGAAGGGCCAGCCAGAGTGGGGAAGCTACCTGCCACTTCCAGGGATTTTCAATCCTTCCTAGGAATCTACCTTTGGGAAAATGCTCACTTTATTGTTTCTGCTCATTTTCCGCTCCACCCTGCCTACCTTGGGCATCTTTGTCTGGATCAGCTCCTCTGGGGTGTTACCCAAGGGCGGAAGCAGCCGCTTTTTGCTGTTTCGGGTCTCTGAGAGCCACTGGGGAGGCAACTCAAAAGGACCAAAACCAAAATGCAGGGAATACTTGCCAGGAAATGTCTCAGGTTCCACAGGGGCTGCTTGTGCCACCTGGGATACAGAGTCCACTGTGCCCGGGGGTGGCACAGGGGGTACAAACAGTGGTTGGTGCTCTCCCTCCAGGCAGGTGCTAAGTATTTCCTTGGCCTGGAGGTCAGCAGAGCCAGTATACTTGGCTTCACTCTCTTCTTCATCCTCCGTGGGCTTAAAGATCTGCTGCTGCCCGATGTGGAACATCTCCAGGAGCTGGCTTCCTGAGCGCACGCTGGGCTCCAGGCTGGCATCAGCCAGCACACCCCCTGTACTCACCACATTACGGCGACTGTACCGGTGGTGCAACTGTACGAGAGTCCCTACCAAACACTTGCGAACAGATTTGTTCACAGTAAGAAAGAGCACAGGATTCGCTAGCAGAGAGACTTTGGGCAGCCAGATGGCAGTGAGCAGCAAGAAGACGGAAGTGTCAGGGACATTGAGCACAGTCTGGTAGACGACCAGGGTAGCATAGGGCACACTGCATAAGATGAAGACCATCACCATTGAGAGCAGGGTGGCGTGCAGCTCGGCCTCCCGCTGAGAGGCATAGGGGATAGAGATGGTGTTCTGCGGGGTCCGCAGGGCTGCTATGATGACCTTCTTCTTCTGGCTGGCACTCAGGGCCCGTCGAATCAGTATCAAGAAGAGGAAGACTAGAGCCACAGGGACAATGACCGTGGTGATGTTATAGATCAGAACATACACCAGGTGACCCAAGGAGTTGCTCCAAACTTCGGTGCAGGTTGACATGGCATAGATGTCTGCCACATTGGTCATAGCAAACACTGGAACACTGGCCACCACTGCATGGGCCCAGATGTACATCACCAGTTCACGGGACTTGGCATCAGATATTTTTCTCTCCAGCGGATAGAGAACTGAGTAGTACCTGCAAAATGCACATGCAAAATTCATTTCACAGGAAAAGATACCCTTTAAATTAGTAGAATCTATATTACCAAAAGTAGGAGAGACCGGAGAAAGGTCAGGTTGTTTTATTCTGCCTAAGAAAGAGGGAACCACTGGGGGAATTAGGTAGCCAGACCTTAAGTTTTGAGGACTTTGCTGTACAATTCATAACTGGCTTTATAATTATTGCCTCCAGGATTAAATCCCAAAGAGTGCTCTCAATATAAAAGATGTCTTTATCTGCTGTAAAGACATCTCTATTTTTCAATTTAATGGAAATTTGTAGAAAATTTTCACATGGGCTATAGAAGATTTAGGGAAAATTCCAAAGCCACTAAGAGAAAGAAATTTACCCGCACACATTTCCAAAGCAGTATATGTATGGATATATTAACTTTACAGCTGCTCAAGGCAGAACCCAATACGAAGGAGAGACTCTGACAAAGCCCTTCCACAAAATCTACTGACAAAAATTATGCCTGATCACCCTGGCCGGTGTGGCTCAGTTGGTTGGAGCATCGTCCCATAACTGAAAGATTGCGGGTTCGATTCCCGGTCAGGGCACATACCTAGGTCGCGGGTTCGAGCCCGGGTCCCCCATCCCCCTTCCACGTCTGGATGCCACCATCCCGGGTCCAGGCGTGTATGGGAGGCAATCAATTGATGCTTCTCTCTCACATCAATGTTTTTCTCTCTCCCTCTCTCTCTGAAAGTAATAAAAAAAAATTGTCTTTGGGTGAGGATGAAAAATAATGTTTCTAATTATGCCTGCTCAATAGTTATTGTTCCAATGGTAATCATTTAGTAACCTTAGAGCAATTAATAGCTCTAAAATGCCTGCATAATAAAACTTTTTCTCCTTCAAGCTTAACCTGATTATTCTATAACCACCTAAACAGAATTCCAAAAGCCCTTGTTTCCCTATCAGCAATGATTTGGTGGAAATGAGTAGTTCTTCAGACCCTCGGGCCACATCTGTCATGAAAGGGCTGCCACTAGCCATCAGAGAGATGGTGATTATCAGAAATTAGCTCTGCCCACTTCACTGCAGTGAGTTAATGTTGGAGTCACCTTACAACCTATTAACATTCATTCACAAGGATTTCTGAGCACCACCTATGTGCCAGGCACTGCACAAAGAAGAAAAGGCATACAGGAATGTTTCTGAAGTTAATGGAGAAAAAGGCATGCAAACAAACAATTATAAATGAGGAGATGATGGCTCTACTAGAGTATGCACAAAGAAGGTATGAGAAAGGGAGCACCTGGGAAAATGTCAGCAGAAGGTGGCAGTGTGGTGGAGTCTGGCAGGGGACAAGCTGGGGGAGAGAATGTTCCAGCTGAGGGAGACATGATGCAAACACAAGACCATGGATGATCAGAGGTATATGGAGCACGATGTGTTCTAGATCTTCCTGGGTAGGGGAAAAGGGAGAAAAAATGAGTAAGTTACGCATGCTCTCAATTTTATTTCTCTGAATATAGATAAAGCTTTCTAACCACAGCTCTATATATCCAATGTGATAACCTGGCACCCACAAATGAATACATGTTCAGGAGTCCACTGTCTCTGATTCCTATTTGTCAATTGGCAGATAATAAACCCAGGCTTCCAGGCATTTTTGCTTCTGTTATATATTGGTAAATAGACTGCAACACAGGCTCACTATAAATAATTCTGTTAGTGTGTACATCTCTAGAAATTAATGCAGGAAGTCTAGGGCCTCCCAATTAACTTGCTGACTCAGTGCCATGAAACAAATATCTGAAAAAGAAAAAGTGAGAGAAAGGACTGTCTTCCCTTCATCTTCATGCACACCATACTTACACTTAGGGGTAATTTGTATCTCTGAATAGTAGAATAGGCCCCTACCGGCCTTATTTTTCTACTAAAAGGACTTGTTTATCCTTAAAACAATACTAATGGCAAATATACAGTAGATTTCCTGATGGAAAGAAAATAAGGATTTCTTATTGTTAGCACATTTTCCCCTCTAAGACCTAGGGTCTAGAAATAACTCACTGTTATTATTCCATTGATCCCAGGTATAATAGAAAAGTGGTCAAAATAATATGTTCCCACTCTTGTTGAACCCTACTCTTAAAAACTTTAAGGATTCATATCAGTATTATTCACAATAGCCAAAAAATGGAAACAACCCAACTGTCCATCAGCTAGTGAGTGGATAAACAAAATACGGTATAGCCATATACAGTAGTCCCTCTCTATCTATATTGTGGCTTCACTGTATTGCGGGATTTTAAAAAATATTATATTTAATTATTTATCGTGGACTTTTTGCTATATTGCAGGATTTTGCAGTACTGTATACGTATGTTGTTAAAGTTATGTAGGTTTAAGAGTAGAATAAATGTAAGGTTCCTACTTCACGGGGGTGGGGGGGTTAGAATGTAATATCCACGATGTGAGGGAATACAGTAATGAACTATTATTTAGCAATAAAAAAGAATGAAGTAAGTTAAGAGAGTAGATCCTAAGAGTTCTCATTACAAAAAAAAAATTCCTTTTTCTTGTATCTATATGAGATGATGGATGTTAACTAAACTTATTATGGCAATCATTTCACAATGTATGTAAGTCCTTTATGCTATAGACCTTAATCTTATACAGGGCTGTATGTCAATTTTATCTCAATAAAACTAGAAGAAAAAAAGGAATAAAGTACTGATACATGCTACAACATAAATGAGCCTTGAAAACATTATGCTGAGTTAAAGAAGCTGGACATAAAAGAACACATATTATATGATTTCACTTACATGAAATGTCCAAAAAGGGCAAATATGCAGAGACAGAAAGTAGATTAGTGGTTGCCTAGGTCTGGAGGTGGGACTGGAGAGTGAGTGTAATGTAATGATAAGGAGGCTTCCTTTCAGGGCAATAAATTGGTTCTAAAGTTCAACTGTGGTGATGGCTACACAACTCTATAAAGATATTAAAATTCATTGACTTCTACACTTAAAATGGGTGAATTTTGTGATACATAAATTATATCTCAATAAAATGTTTTTTTAAAACTTTCAGAAAAGAAACACCTACAATGTGGACTGAAGACTTAAGACTCACTGAACAGGTAGTACAAGGGGCAGCTGAAAGGACACCTTGCTACAAACACAGGGTGGTTCAACACAAAATTCCTTAGGGCACCCACCAGAATGTAATTTGACTTTTCACTCTGACTTTTCATTGTTACATTCCAGTGCTGTGCAATGGCTTGTTCCAGGCATTCAAAGGCCTCTTGTGGAATATGGAAGAGACATGCAGTTACTGTAAAGCAGTCATGCAAACTGGTATCACATGGTGCACATTCAGCTGGCTGAAGGGATTTGAGTGGTCCACATGATATCCTTGAATGCAGATTAATTGAAAACATTTAAAAATGATAGAATTCTAGATTCCTGATTTCTCTTCTAAGAAAAGAGAGTCCTGCCCACTAAATCTCGTAGCCACAAAGCAACTATGAGCTGCATCTGCCAAGTGACTGACCCAAGTGAATATGAATACATACACACCCAAGCCTGGCCTGTGTCACTTGCACTTGTCACCTGCCTAGTCTGCCCCTGTGGATAGTGAGTTTCTAGTGAGAAAATTCCAAAGAGCTAGAGTGGCTCATAGCAAGATCTGATGATAAAATGATTGCAGACAATATACCTAAGGAAGAATGTGCCAATCAGAAGCAAAGCCTACAGAAATAGAGGCAAATATCAGTGCAACCTATCCAAGCACAGGCCACAAACAATTCATGTAATTCTCCTTACTGCTGAGGAAACTGAGGCTCAAAAAGGTGAAGCTACTTTGCCCAAAGCCACCCACTCAGAAAGCAATGTAGGTAGACTTCTAGCTCCCGAGACCCACCTCTTAAGCCAACAACTTCTACTATGCAAGGGCTTTAAGCAGCTAATGAAATCAGGGTTGCAGGCCTGAGAGGCCAAAGCGACTCCACAAACTAGTCCCACAATCCATACCCTCACAGCTCATTAAAGTATTATGTATGTTTTGAATGGACAGAGTTTAAAAGTTGCAAAATCATCTAAAATGCAGTTAAATTTATCATGGGGTATAAAGTCAGAAGAACCAGCATTAGCCCTTCAGCAACTTTTCCTCTCCACAAATCTTGAAATCAAAAGTACTTGTGAACACAAAAATACTTTTCATTTCTTGTTTGCTTATTTAATTCTATTCTCTAAAGTGTATTATCTCAAATGTATTCAGGACATGCTGGCAACAAAGGGAAAAGGCAGGAAACTGTTGATTACTGGGATCTTTACACTTCACTTTGATATATTTGATCAAATCACGTATGATGGAAGTAGCTAAGATATAAGATTCATTTCCAAATAAACATCCTCTTAAAGAGGATGGGAAGAGAAAACAGCCATCACAATATAAGGCCTTGGAAATAAATCCTCCAAAGGAATTCTTGTATTATCTGGCCAGGTTCAACTGGATTATCTAATCATGTGTTAAATAACCATTGAATTGTTCTCTTGTTCTTCCAGAAATGTTTTCATCCTACATCAAAAAGCCCTATTATGGAGTTATCAATCAGATGAGCCAATCTACTACAAATTGCAACACAAATACCACCAATTCCAACCAAGTTGAAACTGCACAGTGATCCAGTAGCTCTGCCCCAGCATCCTCCTGATGTGACCCCTAGTGTCACATCTCTTCCAATGGCCCTATTTTCTGTAGCTGCTGTTAAATTAACCTATCCTTTGCGATGCATCTGTTCTGGCAATTCATTCTCTTTCTGTTGACCACAAGCTGACTAAAAAGTGGAATAATGACTATTTCCCATTTGCTTGGTGTTGCTAATATTTCAATGTACTTAAAAAAAGAAAAGAAACTGAGCCCCTGGCTGCTTGCTCTTACCTGTCCAAGGCAATGGCAGGGAAGCTAAGGATAGTCACAGAGCAGAAGACTTTGTGCAAAAATTTGACGACCTTGCAGAAGAGCATGGTGTAGATCCACCAGCAACAGTGAGGACTGGTGCTGAGAATGATGTCGAAGGGCACACAGACCAAGCTGGCACAAATTCCCGAGCAGGCCAGGTTTTTAATGAACCTGTTGGTGACAGATTTGAACACGGTTGTGCGGCAAGTTGACCATAACACCATGAAGTTTCCTGGCCAGATATGCAAAATAAATAAATAAAAATAAATTTTAAATAAAAAGAAAGAGGACAAAAAAGAAGATACAGGTTAAAAAAGATTGAAAAACTACATTTCAGAGTTGATTTCAAAGGATTTAATTTAAATACATATTATATTGTCCATTTATGTGAAATTATTAAATCACCTATGTACATCTCAAAAAGTCTAGAAGAATTTTTAGTGTTAAGTTTTGTTACTTAATTTAGGCATATCCTGTTGTTGCCCTTCATAGCTCTTATTGTAATTATAATTTGTTTACTAGTGTTATGATGCCAATTCAGTCTCTGTGTATAAACAATTTGTTAGGTATTACTTAATCTCAGGCAGTTTACTCTCACCAAGTTTGCAAATGACTTCCACATCGCCAAACTCTGCAACAGAAATAAGGATGCAAGCCACAAGTGTGATTTTAAATTTTCCAGTAGCCATATTTTTTTTAATAAAAAAGAGCTGAAATTTTAAGTGGATTTTATTTAACCCAAATCCCAAATATTATCATTTCAACATATAATCACTACTTTAAAAAGTAGTTATGAAATACTTTTCATTCTTGTTTTTGTACTCAGTCTTTGAAATCTGGTGTGCATTTTTAATTGAAATATAATTGACATATGCCATGGTATTAGTTTTAGGTGTCCATGGTGTGCATTTTGTTTGATACTTATAGCACATTTAAATTTGCACTAGTCACATTTCAAGTGCTCAATAGCCATATGCAGCTCGTGGCTACTACATATAAGACTCTGCTGTTCTAGACCTTTAACAGAAATGACACATTTGACTAAGTCTCTTTGAGCATTCTCCTCTCCTGGCTTCTACAGACCTAGTCTCCTGGCTTCACTCCTACCTTCCCACCTCACCCAGGCCCTGGCCACTCCTTTCTTTACCAGGCCCTTATCTAGCCTCTCTCTGCAGCCTCTTCCTAGATTAGCTTATCCACTCAGATGGCTCTCTATCGAAATGCTGGTGACTCCCACATTCTTGTCCCAAACCAGGCATCTCACCTCAACTCCAAACCCCTATTTCCAACTAAGCATCTGACTCCCCCCACCCCCCAGTCTGTTACGCCTCCCCTTGGTCTTCAAGGGCCTAGGTGATCTCACCCTGCTAATCTCACTCCTCTCTTCTTCCCCTGGCTCACTGGGTACCAGCCACCCTGGCTTTTTTTCCCTTTAAACAGGATCAGGGTTGACCCTGTCTCAGTGCCCTTGCACAAGATTTTTATACTGCCTAACATGTTCCTCATATGTCTGGTTGCTTTTTAATCTAAGTCTTAATGTAACTGCTGCCTCCTCAAAGAAGACCTTCTCTAACCATCTTTTTAAATACTCACTGCTCCTCCCTCCATTATAGTCTATTATAAAACCCTATTGTGGCCTTTATAGCTCTAATCATAATGATTGATTTGTTTACTTGTTTTTCCCTCCATTTCATGAGGATAAAAACCATGTCAATCTTGTTCACTGTTATAACTGAACTGCCTTGCTCAGTATCTGCCACACAATAGGCATTCTATAAATACTTGTTGAATAAATGAGTTTGTAAGATAAGGGGATAAACAGTAATCAGAAGTCCCTACAGCAAGATGATCCCTTTTGTAGTAGGTACCTAATGTGAAGATATTGTAACTCAGTGGTTTTCCAAGCCTTACTGTGCATCAGAATTACTATACCAGACATTCTGAATCACAATTAATAGGTACAGAACTGGGAACCTGCACTTGCAACAAGCACCCCAGATACATTGGGCAGTTGGCCCCCAGGCTCAAGTTTCATGAACACCTCCTCTAAACAGAATTTACACCACCACCACCATCCTTGAGGCTCTCAGGGACCAAGTCTTCAGGTGTGCAGGGCAGCCTACTCTACTAATGGAGCTTTTTTACCTGGTGAGGGAGTCAGAGCCATTCCGTCACTCAGTCCTGACCCAAGGACATTGCTACCTCCTGTGTACACACTCTGAGAATGCCCTCCAGTGAACTGAGCCAACAGCTCAGCCTCACTCAGGAGAGTGATGGCACCAGGGAAGGGAACAGCAGGATGCAAGGCTGTAGCCAGTCACTGCAAGGAGCTACCTCAATTGTCAAGGGTCTCTCTCCAAACACAGTATTCTATAGCTACCTCTTATCTGCCTGAAAAAGTAGAAAAAATAGCCACTGAATTTAGGTAAATAGGCCAGCTGCTTCCAGGAAATTTTCTACCAAAATTTCTTACATTAGTAGCTGTCTCACTGAGATGAAAACAGTTGTGTGAATATAGACATACACACATTTATTCAGTGGAAGAACTGTTTATACTAATATCACCGCCTCCAGCCCCCTCAAGCTTTCCTGTCACCAGGGTGACAGACTGAGCAATAATGTATTTGAAGCTCTGTTGACTTGGGGAATTCTTTTTCCTTGCCTTTTTCCACTGAAGCAAAGATTAGAAGCTGGCTAAAGCATCTTCCCTCATGTCAGTTTACATACAAGACTTAAATTCTGGTAACCATCTTAAAATGAAATAGCCTACTTAAAAAAAAAAAACCTGCCACGAAGAGTGTGTGTGTACATGTCATAGTACTGTATCTTCAGTTGTCAGAATCGGGAATGTCTCCAGTCCACTGGGCGACTTCCCATAAAGACAGTCTTTCTTTGCTCTAAAACAAGACACGTAGGCATTTCTTTTCCTTTCATCACTGTCAATTTCTGTAGTCTGGTAGGTTACACTAAACAAAACATTTTGAGTATCCAAACAAAGAGGAAAATTCATTACAAAGAAGGGGACACGCTGTTGGCCAGGGTCTCTCATGCACATAGTAGATTCTGTTGAAACTTAAACTGACTTCCATGCTTACCCTCATACTCTACTCTCCTATCATTCCCTCCCCTTCTCTATTATGTCAGGCATACTTTCTCATTGTTTTAAAAAAAAATCACACATTTTATTAGTATGTCCACACTGATGAATAAGGAAACTTGTTTTCAACAGTAATTATTGAAATACCTGAGACTCCTATACTCACATTTTATCTCCGCCTATTTATAAAACTCTAGGTGGCACCTAGAGCCTAATCCCTTTTGCTATTAAGAACCTGAAGCTACTGACTTCCAGTCAAGATGGGGGCACAGGTAAACATGGCTCACCTCCTCACACAACCACATCAAAATTACAACTAAAATATAGAACCATCACTCAGAACCATCACAAATCAAGTTTAATGGAAGTCTGACAACTACAGAATTAAAGAAACCACATCCATCCAGACGGGTAGGAGGGGCATATGCAGAACAGGCTGGTCCCTTGTCCACATGTGGTGGATAAAAATTTGGGAGGGATATCTCAGGAGTGAGGAATCCCAGTCCCACATCAGGTCCCCAAGTACAGGGTTCCAGTGCCAAGAAGATAAGTCCCCACAACTTCTGGCCACAAACCCAGTGGGACAGAGGCGGTGGAAGAAACTTCTGGAGCCCCAAGCAGTTCCTCTTAAAGAACCCAGACACAGATTAACCTACTCAGAGTCACTCCCTCTGAGCTCCAGCACCTGGGTAGCAGCTTGAAAGGCACCAGTGGCATATAAGGAGGAACTGAACTATCTGGCATTAAGGCAAATAAAGGCCATTGTCTCTTTTCTAAACCCTTCCCCCACATAACCAGCAAGCTGGTGCCATATCTGAGATTCCATCAACCTGGCTAACACTGTTTGACCCACCTTGGGGACCCCCAGAGACTCTGCTCCACCCAACTTATGGGCCCACCCAACCTGCTTTTCCATATGAATGGCTGGTCTTGGCTCAGGCTTCACAACTTCCCAAATGCTATCAAACAAGCAACAGCTGGCCTCAGTGAGCCCCAGGCCCAGCACTAGCAGCAACCAGTGTAGAGTCACAGGTTGGCTTCACCTGGGAATCTCCAAGCCCAATGCAAGTAGCAGCCATCTCAGATTGCTTTATAGCTCAGGTAGGGTGGCCCCAGGCAAAACACAGGTGGGGACTGACCTTGGCCTGCACCACCCAGGAGACCCCGGGGCCAGCGCACCCAATGGACAACTACAGACCACATCGGAGCACCACCACCCCGCCCCTGCACAGCAGATCCTCCACGGAGGGCAGAGGTTGGTGGTCATGGTCATAGCCAATCCGTGCAGCTGACTGGCCTGGGTAAATCCCTCCCATTGACCTACCAACAATAACCAAGGCTCAACTACAAGAGGAGGGTGTATTCAGCCCACACAAAGGGTGCACCTCAAGTACCCAGCTTGGGTGATAGGGGAGGCTGTGCCACTGGACCCTACAGGACACCTACTACATTAGGCCATACTACCAACACAAAGCAGCTCTACCTACTACATAGAAACATAGGGAGGCTGCCAAAATGAGGACACAAAGAAACATGGCCCAAATGAAAGAACAGATCAAAACTCCAGGAAAAGAGCTAAGTGAGATGAAGATAAGCAATCTATCAGATGCAGAGTTGAAAACACTGGTTATAAGGAGGCTCAAGGAACTTTGTAAGTGCCTCAGCAGCATCAAAAAGATCCAGTCTGAAGTGAAAAATACACCAACTGAAATAAAGAACAATTTATAGGGAAACAACAGTAGAGTGGATGAAGCAAAGATTCAAATCATGATTTGAAACATAAGGAAGCAAAAAACAACCAACAGAACAAGAAGAAAAAAGAATCCAAAAAATGAGGTTAGTATAAACAGTGTCTGGGACAACTTCAAGAGGTCCAACATTCACATCATAGGGGTGCCAGAAGGAGAAGAGGAAGAGCAAGGAATTGGAAATCTATTTGAAAAAATAATGAAAGAAAAATTCCCTAATTTGGTGAAGGAAATCGACATGCAAATCCAGGAAGCACAGAGAGTCCCAAACAAGATGGAAGCAAAGAGGTCCACTCCAAGACACATCAAAATTAAAATGCCAAAGGTTAAAGATAAAGAGAGGATCTTAAAAGCAGCAAGAAAAAACCAGAGTTACCTATAAAGGAGTTCCCATAAGACTGTCAGTTGATTTCACAAAAGGAACTTTGCAGGCTAGAAGAAATTGGCAAGAAATATTCAGTCATGAAAAGCAGGGACCGACAACCAAGATTACTCTACCCAGCGAAGCTATCATTTAAAATCAAAAGGCAGACAAAGAGCTTCCCAGTCAAGAAAAAACTAAAAGGGTTCATCATCACCAAACCATTATTATATGAAATTTTAAAGGGACTTATTTAATAAAAAGATCAAAATTATGAACAATAAAATGGCAAAAAATACAAATACATCAGCAATTGAATCTAAAAATCAAAGTAAGCAAACAAGAAGAACAGAGATAGAATCATGGACACAGAGAGGATTTTGATGCCTGCCAGATGGGAGGGGGTTGGGGAGAATGGGTGAAGAGGTAAGGGGATTAAGAAGTACAAATAAGGAGTTACAGAATAGCCATTGGGCTGTAAAGTACAGTGTAGGAAGGAAATGGAGTAGACAAAGAACTTATACACATGATCGATGAACAGGAACAATGGTGGGGAGAATTGCCTGAGGGCGTGAAGGGTACTTGGTGGAGGGGGGCAAAGTGGAAAAATCAGGACAATTGTAACAGCATAATCAATAAAATATAATTTAAAAAAATACACTGCTGAAATTTTTATTTTCTGCAGTCAATTAACTTTTTTTTAAAGTAATTTAAAGAGGAAAAGGTCTTTTATTTACTTTCATTTTAACCATGTTTGGAGATCTTTATCTCTTTGTGTACATCCAAGTTTCTGTCTGGTATATTCCTTGTGCCTGAAGAATTCCCCTTAATATTTCTTGTAGTGTAGGTCTACTAGTAATTCATTCTCTCAAAGTTTGTCTGAAAATGTCACCCTTTCCTTTCATTTTTGAATGATATGTTTTCTGGGTAAAGTGAGCAGGGGTTTTTTTCCCCAGTACTTGACTGATACCACTTTATTGTCTCCTGGATTTCATAGTTTCTAGTGCTATGTTCGCTATAAATCTTACCTTTGTTCTTTTGTATGTAATGTGTTTTTTTTTCTCTACCTTCAAGATTTACTCTTTTTTGTTTTTAGCAGTTTTTACATGATGTGTTGAGGTATGTATGTGTTACCTGACTAGGGTACTCTGTCTTCCTGGATCTATGGTTTGGTGTCTTTTATTAATTTTGGATAATTCCTGAATAAAATCTCTTCAAATGTTTCTCTGCCCCCCTTTCTCTCTCTTCTCATTCTGGGATTCTAAACACATGTAGACTATGACTAATACCATGCCATAGATCTTCAGTTCCTAAACCTGCATCATTAGAAAGATCTTCTGGGAGGACTTTAACATACAGATCCCTAGGCCTCAGGCCAATTGAATCAGAACCCTGGAGGGCCTGGGAACCTTTATATTTATGTGCACAGTAGGAAATTCTGATGACCGGCCAGTATATACCACCACAGCCGCTCACTATCAGCCTTTAGCATACTGAGAACCTCAATGCATTCTTTATTTTTTTTTTTTTCAAATATAAAGAGATCCCTCCTAATATTTTTTAAAGATTTTATTTATTTATTTTTTAGAGAGAAGGGAAGGGGGTAAGAAAGAGAGTGATAGAAACATAGATGCAAGAGAGAAACATCGATCACTTGCTTCTCATATGTGCCACGACAGGGGACTGAACCCACAACCAAGGCATGTGCCCCGACCAGAAATGAAACCAGTGACTTTTTGCTTTGTGGAACGATGACCAACCAACTGAGCCACACTGGTCAAGGCAAGCCCCCCTCCCCCCGCAATATTGAAGGCAAAAACACACAAGTCACGCAGGCTGTAACTATAGTCTCCATAGGGTCCCAAGGAAATTCTTCTCTGATCAAGGAACAGAGCTGAACTGCTGCTCAGCTTCTCAACATGGCCTGCAGACACAAGATCAGCAAAGGAGAAATACAAGAAAGGATGACATTCTTTGACCAATTTTTTATTATCAATGATTGCATCTCCCCCAGCTGCTCACTCTCATTGGCCAAACAGAAGGAACAGGATTTTAATTAACTTTAATCTATTTATTTCCATTTTAAAAATAAGCCCATTCATTCAGCAGCCATAAAGTACATTGGGACTATATATTTTGTTTTAAAAAAGGAGGGAACAACTGAAAAATATGGTTGCATACTGAAAGCTGCACAGAGAAGGTTGAGAAAGCAGAATGGAACTAAAGAGAATGCAACCCAAGGGTCTTGCTTTCCAGGCTCCAGTTTTAATTATTGTGTAATAGGATTTCCACCTGAGTATCAGGACCGCTCTAATTACTTGAAGGCCTGGAACTTCAGGGCACCATTTTTGTTTCAGGTTTGTTTTTTTTTTCCCCAAGTCAAACACCTGTGGTTTCTTATGATTATTAAGGTAACACACAGTTAATTTTTAAAATCCAGACAATACATAAAAGTATAAAGAAGAAAGTAAAAATAACCAACCCAGTGATAGCCATCTTAATGTTTTAGTATTTACCCTTTCAAACTTATTTATACATATATATATACTTCTGTTTATGCCAGTGAGATCAAACTATGCACACTGATTTTTAACTACACCTTGTTATTCTATCAAACATCTTTCTACAACAATAAATAAAAGCAACAGTGCTTTTATAACTACATCCTAATTTATTTCATCTTTTGCATTTGATGAGTTTTTAAAGCTGTTTCCAATATATTTCTATTACACAATGCTTATATCAACATCCTTACATAAGTAAATCTCTGGAAACTGAAATGATTATTTACTGAGAATTAAATCCTAGAAGCAGAATTTCTGGGGCAAATGGCTTGTGCATTTTATATATATATATATATTGCTAAGTGTTGCTGGTTCGATCTTCCAGTCAGGGCACATCAGAGAAGGAAAACTCTGACTCCAAAAAACCTCCGCTGCCTTGCGGCATACCTCTTCAGGGGAAAGGCTAAGGGAGTAAACCCCGACAGAAAATCCGGAGCCGGAGTCCCTAAGGCGGTTTGACGTTGTAGTCAACACCGGCAACTCCTGCGGCGCACCTGAAGCCAAGCTGTATTGACTCCGTCTTTCCCTTGGACCCTTCAGCTGCGAAGAGAGGGGGCGTCTGCTGCATGGGCAACAGCAGACCCTCCATATCACCCTGCCCAGGCTCTGTAGCTTCAGCTATGGAGAGGACACTCCAGCGTCATCGCAAGTTGTCGATTCAACACGGGAGGAGACAGATACCGTGTCACTCCCGAGTTGGACTGCACAGCCATTCTCGGCGGTGCAGATAGACTCTTAAGAAGCTACACCATCGTCTCTCGAGACGGACGGCTGCCGACGACAATTGCTAAATGTACCTGGCTGGTTTGGCTCAGTGGATTGAGCGTCGGCCTGCGAGCTAAGTGTCACTGGTTCGATCTTCCAGTCAGGGCACATCAGAGAAGGAAAAGTCTGACTCCAAACAACCTCCGCTGCCTTGCGGCATACCTCTTCAGGGGAAAGGCTAAGGGAGTAAACCCCGACAGAAAATCCGGAGCCGGAGTCCCTAAGGCGGTTTGACGTTGCAGTCAACACCGGCAACTCCTGCGGCGCACCTGAAGCCAAGCTGTATTGACTCCGTCTTTCCCTTGGACCCTTCAGCTGCGAAGAGAGGGGGGGTCTGCTGCCCAGGCTCTGTAGCTTCAGCTTCACTGGAGAGGA
Organism: Furipterus horrens; assembly: GCF_987537825.1. Taxonomy (NCBI): domain Eukaryota; kingdom Metazoa; phylum Chordata; class Mammalia; order Chiroptera; family Furipteridae; genus Furipterus; species Furipterus horrens. The sequence continues at coordinate 146,734,708 of NW_028327173.1, forward strand.
CACTCCAGCGTCATCACAAGATGTCGATTCAACACAGGAGGAGACAGATACCGTGTCACTCCCGAGTTGGACTGCACAGCCATTCTCGGCGGTGCAGATAGACTCTTAAGAAGCTACACCATCGTCTCTCGAGACGGACGGCTGCCGACGACGGCCGACGATTGCTAAATGGCGCCCCACAAAGGGCGTATGAGAGAGATGGTTTCCCCACGTGCTTGCTGAAAGTTCTGCAATCTCATTAAAATGTTTGGAATTTTGCATGCTGCCTCAACCCTAGGATTTTGTTTTCTACACTTCTAGAAAATCTTTATCCATTGCCTCTTTGAATTTTGCAGTCCCCTCTTCCTCTTTATTCTCTTCTCTATCATAACTCTTCTTAGACTTACATTAGACCTCATTCTGTTGGGTATATTGATACTTTTTGACCTCTCATTCATACTGTCCATCAATTTAGACTCTTCTACTAACTGGGTGATATTTCTCAGGTCTACCTTCCATTTTATTCTCAATTCATCTGAAAATAATCAAGTCATACCTATTTAAGCTTCTTGAACATTAAACTTTTTGAAATTTCTATTTTGGGTCTACTTCAAAATGCCTAGTCTTTATTCCTAGCATCCAGTTATTTTACTATGGCTTCTAATCCTTCTTTAATCTGTAATCATATTTTTAAGTGCTTATAATTTCAGTTTTGTTTTTGTTTTTTGTTCTTTTTGTATCTAGTTCTAGAAGTGTTAATTTTGCCATTTGTTGAATCTGCTGGTTCTCCCATATGGTTTTCCTCATACGGTTTTTAATGTTCAATTATGAGCTTATAGTTTGTGTGGTTTGTTTTTCTGTGGTAAGCTGTATACCCTGTTTTGGGAAGTATTTCAAGTAGGTAGTCAAGCACTTTGTTGCACTTTCGTGTGCAAGTAAAAGACAAAATGACTGAAGGACCTTTCTGAGAAAGATTAAGTGTATAGGGAAATTTTCATCCTAGGCGGCAGCAGGATATTTTAATGACTAAGAGCACAGACCTTGAAGTCTTACTCTGGATTCAAATCCCAGCTCTGCAACTTACTGCCTGTGTGACCCCACTTGAATTAACTTCTCTGCGCCTCCCTTTCATCATCTGTGAAGTGGCTATAATAACAATGCCTATGTTCTAAGGGCATAATGAGGATTAAATGAGCCAATACAAGTAATATGTGAACAGTGCTTAGAACAGTATTTTGTACATAAAATGTGTTATGTAAATGTTACATGTTACTGTTATTATTAACTGCACAAAGATTCCAGAGGGCACCAAGGAAGGGTATAACTGAGAGAGAGTGAGAGGCTGAGCCAAAGGAAAAGCACCTGGAGCCATGTACACAGAAGGAGAAGACTGTTCACCCCAGGGGCTTGGAGTCAATCAGAAATAAGAGATTCATTGGCCTTCAAGTTCCAGATGGAACTGTAGGGTCTGACGAGTAAGAATAGCCCAGCTTTACCCCATGGAGGTGTCTTAGGAGGTGCTGCTCTGGGCAGAATCACAGCAGATTGGCTCATGGTGCCAGGATGTGTGCCTGGGACCATGGCATTTCGGTGGTGGTAGCAAACTTGGAACTCCTTCCTCAGGCCTCTGGAACACACTACTTGTCTCCCTCTTTTTCCCCGTCATGTAGATTCAATGACTTCACTAAGGCCTTGTCTCCCTAGCAGGGAGGGCAGAAGCCACTGCAAGATCTGCTCCTTTCCAGAATGTTCAGCCTCGACTTCAATCACACATAAGAGGTCTCAGATCAAGGATATCTCTGCTTGTCCAAATGGGGCTCTGCCTATTGGAAAACATTCCAAACACACCACAGAAATTTTACAGCAGCACACAAACATGCCTCTTACTAGAGCACCAGAGTGAATCAAAAATCACAAGAAAATCAAAACAGGAATCAATAATACAAATACAACTATCATGTTAACAAAATATTCAATTCAGAAAAAAAGGAAATCAATAATCTTGACATGGGTTCATTAAGAAAAATAAAAAATCTCAAAGTAATGATGATTGCCTGATAATATTTTAAATTCAATTATCTAAACAGCTTGAAATAACCATAAATAATCTCTTGGTTAAGTCTTTAAAATGCTATCTGGCCAAGGATATATTACAAATAATAAAACAATGATTGTAGTTATACTTTGTTTTAAAAAAACATACTCTCAAAAACATCAATCATTACCTACCATCTTCCCAACAGGTAGCCACTAAGCACCTTTGTGTATGTAGGTTCACAAGATGAGCAATTCAGAGTTTTAACCAAATGAGGGGAAAAAAATCTATTTCTTCCCACCAGTACTAGAAATCTGAGGGCATTGGTCAATTTTATTCAGGTATAACTCAGCTGTAGTTTATTATGACACTGATTTTTTAAAGGAGTTGATTTTTTAAAAATTGCCAGAGACCAAAAAAGAGTGAGATTGATTAATTAAATCCATGTTAAAGAACAGCAGAAGTACAAAAAATAACATACTCAGTTTAGCAAAACCATTCAATAGTTCCCTACTGCCATTAAGAAAAAGGCAATCCAAATTTCTCAACATCAAACAACACCTTTAAGATATGATCTCTGGCTGCCCCCACACTTAATACCCAAAGTTTCAGCATCCTGATGGAATGGAATGAACCTCTAAATCAAAGGGTCAAATCCATGTTTTCCTCCAGACCCTGAAATCTGCCACCCAAGCAAAGCTCTCAAAAGGAACTCCCTTTCTTAAGAGTGAGAGAGAGAGAGAGAGCAAGGGAGAGAGAGATGGAAGGAAAGACAAGAGGGGAATAAAGAACTCAGTGTAGAGAAGGCAAATGGTGCCTGAAGGATTCAAAAAAATGACACTATTAATTAAGCTCTGTGAACCTGGGAGTATGGTACACCAACATTAAAGCTGAGTTGCCAACTTCAGACTTCCAAAGGAAAGTTTAAATAGTTCTAAGAAGGATTCTATATTATTCTGATTTAAAATAAAATAAAATAGGCCCATTCGCTGCAGGCTCTGTTGCTGTGTGGTCCTTTGGTCTCTCTCCGCTGCTCTATTGCCAATATGTTGCTTTCTAACAAGCTGACTGGAGAAGCTGGGTGTGAAGGGGAAGCGGGTCATCATGAGAGTGGACTTCAATGTTCCTATGAAGAACAACCAGATAACGAACAACCAGAGGATCAAGGCCACCATCCCAAGCATCAAGTTCTGCTTGGACAATGGAGCCAAGTCCGTTGTTCTCATGAGCCACCTGGGCCGGCCTGACGGCGTCCCCATGCCTGACAAGTACTCCTTACAGCCCATTGCTGTGGAGCTCAAATCTCTGCTGGGCAAGGACATTTTGTTCTTGAAGGACTGCATGGGCCCTGAAGTGGAGAAAGCCTGTGCCGACCCAGCCACAGGGTCTGTCATCCTCCTGGAGAACCTGCGCTTTCATGTGGAGGAAGAAGGGAACAGAAAAGATGCTTCCGGGAATAAGGTTAAAGCCAAGCCAGCTAAAATAGAAGCTTTCCGAGCTTCGCTTGCCAAGCAAGGGGCTGTCTGTGTCAATGACGTGCTCGGCACTGCACACCGAGCCCACAGCTCTATGGTGGGAATCAATCTGCCACAGAAAGCAGGAGGCTTTCTGATGAAGAAGGAGCTGAACTACTTCGCCAAGGCCTTGGAAAGCCCAGAGTGACCCTTCCTGGCCATCCTGGGCAGAGCTAAAGTTGCAGACAAGATCCAGCTGATCAATAATATGCTGGACAAAGTCAACGAGATGATTATTAGTGGTAGAATGGCTTTTACCTTCCTTAAGGTGCTCAACAACAAGGAGTCTGGCACTTCCCTGTTTGATGAAAAGGGAGCCAATATCACCAAAGACCTGATGTCCAAAGCTGAGAAGAACGGTGTGAAGATTACCTTGTCGGTGGACTTTGTCACTGCTGACAAGTCTAATGAGAATGCCAAGCCTGGCCAAGCCACCGTGGCCTCCGGCATACCTGCTGGCTGGATGGGCTTGGACTGCGGGCCTGACAGCAGCAAGAAGTACGCCAAGGCTGTCGCCAGGGCCAAGCAGATCGTGTGGAACGGGCCTGTGGGCATGTTTGAGTGGGAAGCTTTTGCCCAAGGGACCAAAGCCCTCATGGACGAGGTGGTGAGAGCAACTTCCTGGGGCTCCATCACCATCATAGGTGGGGGAGACACTGCCACTTGCTGAGCCAAATGGAACACGGAGGACAAAGTCAGCCATGTCAGCACTGGGGGTAGTGCCAGCTTAGAGCTCCTGGAGGGTAAAGTCCTGCCAGGGGTGGACGCTCTCAGCAATGTTTAGTACTTTTCCTGCCTTTCGGTTCCTGTGCGCATCCCCTCACTCAACTTAGTATCTGTACTTGGTGTTAGCTAAGATCTTCCCCCATGGCAAGATTCAGCCAGTGGCCGAGAGATGCAACCCAGGAACACTTAACACAGGGGCACAGTAGCGTATCCGCTCACCTTTCCTGCACCCTGGATTTGACTACATTCTTCAGGATCCCACCTGAATTTCTTAGTGGCTAAACCATTGTGCATTTTAGAGTGCATATATTTATATTTTGCCTGTTAAAGTAAACTGTTAGCTTAATTCTCTCTTTGGCGTAGCTTACTCTCATTCGCTCTGTCATTGTTTTGCTACTGGGCATGAAAACAAGATGAAACCCCAGTTGGAGGGGAGAGGGAGATGAAGGTGCAGACCTGTGAAATAAATAATAAAAGTATTCGTGGAAACTAGGAAAAAATAAATAAATAAAATAAAAACTTTCTTAATATATGCAGGTAAATTTCCCAGCCACCCAGATAATCAAGCACTAGTTAACCGGTAGTAGAACTTTTTTGCCACTGGTATCAGAATTATGGCCATCAACATGAATGGGGGCTGGTATGGGGAAGGAGGAGAACCAGCTTATAGCCAGAGAGCTGTGCCTTGTGGTTTTCAAAACAACTTGCTCTTCCTCTCAGTCTAAAAATTTGAGCCTCTTCCTCACTAATGAAGTGTCAATTTGCTGCAACTGTTTAAGCTGATCACTATTAGCATGAGGAAACTGTTATTTTAGTTACAATTAATTTGATTCCAGAGGTTTTTATGGAATGATACAGGAGATTCAAATTAAGCAGGAACTGAATAAGCAAGAAGCAGCTAAGTAGTAAAGCTTATTAAAATTCATGGTGAATTTTACATAATTACTTTGAATGAAAAGCAGCTTATGAAATATATATCCCCAATATAACCTCTGACAGTTTCTCCTTAGATTATTTGTTCCCAAAGAATAATTTAGGTAAAATATTAATGGGATTCACTTTTGTGATACATAAGAATATATAGACTCCAACAATAGCCTCTTCCAATCAGCTCCTGGGAGGCCACACAAAAGATTTTAGGTGAGTGTACAACAAATGCATGCATGTTTTAGCAACAGTGGTATCCCCAAAGGCAAAATGTATAGCACAATCAAAGACAAAAAAATCCCAATTAACCTTAGCCACTGGCACTCTCTCATGGAAGTCATAAAGCCCCTTAAATTAGCTAAATCCCTCGCATCTCTTAACACACACAGCCAGAGACACACAGATGCATAATGTAAAAGGAAATAAACAGTCTGAAGTTGCCGACTTTCCTTTCTTGGACTACTCAATTTTTTTCTATAAAAACTAGATTTTTCATAGCTTCACAAGATACCTTGCTCTCTGTTCTCACATTAAGTCTATTAGCCTCCCTGAAAGGTATATTATTCTCCGAAAAGTTACAGCCATCTCACTAAGAGGTCCTTCCTATATTAAATTGCTCATGTAATCTTTGAAGACGGGGTCCATATCTTCTGCACCATCCCTAACTGCATTTAACCTAGAGGGATATTCCTCCCCTAAAATACTATAAAATCATGAAGCCTGAAAAGAACCTTATTTGAAAAAATTCTGTTGACTGGCATGAGCACCACAGTTTTTTTTGTTTGTTTGTTTTGTTTTTTAACATCACTGTGTGGTTGCCTCTCACTCATGCCCCCAACTAGGGACCTAACGTGCAACCTAGTCATGTGCCCTGACTGGGAATCGAACCAGCGACATCTGGTTCACAGGCTGACGCTCAATCCACTGAGCCACAGCAGCCAGGCAAGCACCACAGTTTTATATCTAGAAGTTGCTTCATAAATACCTAAAATAAATCAATAAACAAGGGCTTGAAGTTTGATTATTACTTTAAAAGAATTATCAGAATTGTTTTGTGTGTGAACTCAATTTTGTAGATACATTTACTGATGGAAACTGCCTTTGATCAACAACCTGAATGTTTACTAACTCCCCACTGCCAACACAGTGTCAGAGAAGGCTGGGAGAGATGCACTCAGCAATGATCCCTCATGCTGGACTACAATTAGTCTAGTGAATGTACACAGAATACTCACATACTCTATTATCCTGCTCCTTCTGTTCCAGTAACTATAATTATGCAGTCTGAAAGGGAAAATTATGTTGGAAATACTTCCAAAGAACACAGGGGTAAGATAATTAGAGGTCTAAGAAAGGAAAGTGGGCCCAATCCTGCTTCAGTCCATGGGGACCCAGACCCAGCATGGCAGATGTGAGGTAGAAGAATGAGAGTCTGAAAAGGGAGTCTTACTCCTTATGATCTGGCACAACCTGACAATAACATTAATTAATAGTTGAAAACTCCATTCCTGTTTCTCTAGCTGAGTTTGCACAGAGAGGCAGGAGAAAGGGGAGAGGCTGCAGGGTGAGGAGCAAGGAATGGTATTCTAATTCTTCTAACAGATTTCAGACCACTCTCCCCTCTACTGGGGAAGTTAAATTTGCTCTAGAAGAGACCTCCCATGCGTCCTTCACCACTTTGTCCCATCTTTGCAAGTAAGAAGGCCAGTAACAGGGGTTGTTTGTAGAGTGAGGAGCTGGGACTAGGAGAGCCAGGGCAGCAGATGGGATAACAGCTGGAAGCAGCCAGATCAAGGATAGGGCCAAAGACAGATGGCCAAGGCAGGAAAAGCTCTGGAAAGAAGCAACAGATCTGAAAATCACAGCAAAGTTGAGACTAGAATACACAGGCATTAAAAAGATTAGTTATGAGACTTCCAGCTAAGATGGAAGCCTAGACTGACACGCTCCATCTCCCTCCACAACTAAGAAGCAATACAACTACCGCAAAACCAGCAATAACCAGAAGTTCCAGAAAATAAATGGAAGTCCCACGTATGAAGTTATAAAAAAGTGGTGCTCATCTGGACAAGTAGGAGGGGCGAAGCCAAGGAGGAGAGGTCAAGCTGTGCTGTCAGCAGCAGCAGCAATGACGGTAGCAGGACAGCAGTAAGCACTGAAACCCGTATTTAAGGGGAGGTGAGAAGCAGACCAGACCCATCAGCTTGCAATTCCAAAGCTGGGGAAGGCAGACCCCCCATTGCCTTGGATTGTGAGGCCCAGTGGGGGTAGGGATGGAGGAGGAGGCTCCTGGTCTTTCAGCAGAGATTGAACAGCAGAAATCCATCTTGGACCCCAACCCCCGCAGAAAACGCCCGGTTGTAAAGAGTGCACAGGGCTCCAACCCCTATAGCATAGGAGGTGTGACAGCCCTGCCCAGGAAGCAAAGGTAAACACAAAACTGTTCAGGATGGCACAGATCATGATAGAGATCCTGGTGACGCAGCTGACCAGACAGCAAATTTCTAATCTAATGAAGCAGCAAATAGGAAATCTTTCTGGGGCACAGTTCAGAGCTTTGCTTATAGAAGTGCTTACATAACTTCCGGCCAAGATCAAGGCATAGACAGACATGCTGCATCTCCCTCCACAACTAAGAAGGAATACAACTACCTCAAAACTAGAAACAACCAGAAGTTCCAGAAAATCAAAGTGCATGGAAGTCCAGCAAACAAAGATATAAAGAAGAAATACTCATCCAGAAGGTAGGAGGGGCAGAGCCTGGGCGGAGAAGTCAAGCTGTGCTGTCCAAGGCAGCAGCAGCAACGGTGGCAGGACAGCGAAAACACCACAGCGTGGTGAGACATGTTGCCCGACTGTGATGAGTGCATGGAGCTTCGCCCTCTATAGCATAGGAGGTGTGACAGCCCTGCTCAGGAAGCAAAGGTAAACACAAAACTGTTCAAGATGGCACAGATCATGATAGAAATCCCAGTGACGCAGCTGACCAGACAGCAAATTTCTAATCTAACAAAGCAGCAGATAGGAAATCTTTCTGAGGCACAGTTCAGAGCTACAGTTATAAGACAGCTTACAGACCTAACAGTGGGACTTAATCAAGACAGGGAAGGAATGAAGGCTAGTCCTACTGAAATGAACAAAAACACATACGAAACTAGTGGTGAGGGAAAGAAAACCTGGGATCAAATCAACAAATCGGAACATAGGGAAGGAACAAACAGTCAACCAGTGCAGAAACAGGAAACGAGAAATGAGGAAAATGAGGAGAGGCTCAGAAACCTATGGGACAGCTATAAGTGGGCCAACATCTCAATCATAGCATTGCCAGAAGGTGAAAAAGAAGAACTAGAAATTGAAAAATTATGTGAAAAAATAATGAAGCAGAACTTCCCTAACTCGGGGAAGGAAATAGACTTACAGGTCTAGGAAGCACAGAGAGTTCCAAAACTGGACCCAGGGAGAACCACACCAAGACACATCATAATCAAAATGTCAAAAATTAAGGATCAAGAGAGAATCTTAAAAGCAGCAAGAGAGAAGAGAATTACATATAAAGTGGTCCTAATAAGATTCTCAGCTGATTTCTCAAAAGAAACTCTGCAGGCAAGAAGAGACTGACAAGAAATATCCAAAGTAATGAAAAGCAAAAACCTACAACCACGATGACTCTATCCAGAAAAGCTGTCATTCAGAATAGAAGGGCAGAGAAAGTGCTTCCAGGACAAAGTAAAACTAAAGGAGTTCATCAGATCCAAACCACTGTTATATGAAATGTTAAAGGGACTTGTTTAGAAGGAGGAGGATCAAAACTATGAACATTAAAATGAAAACTGTATCACAACAACCAACAACAGAAGCTAGGGAACCAAAACAAAGGCAAACTAAGTAGGCAACGAGAATGAGAAAAGAATTATAGGTTTGGGGAACATTATGGGGTGAGGTCAGCAGAGAGGGGCAAGAGGGGAAAGGGAGGGAGATGATGCAGGAATTAAGAGGCATAGTAGGAGGGAGTGGAGTAGACAGGAAGATGTTGGGAAGAACTATATGCACAACCAATGCGCATGGACTGAGGGGGTGGGCAACTGGAGGGAGGGATGTCACTGGGTGGAGGGGAACAAAGGGAAAAGAAATTGGGCAACTGTAACAGCATAATCAATAAAGCGTATTAAAAATAAATAAATAAATAAAAAGAAAAAAATAGTTTAAGTTAAGAACCTGTAGGAAGGTAAGAAGAGGGATCAAAGAAGAAAGAAAATTTTAATATTAGAACCTCAAATGTAAAACAGTATTGATCAAGAAAACAGACAAAGACATATGACTGAGGCAGGAAAAGAGGGGACAAGGGAGAGCCAAAAGCGGAATAAGTTTACAGAGAATGAGACATCAAAAAGAGGATGATGAGGATGAGAATTTGATGATGGTGGGATGATAATAATGCTTGATGTTAATGATATTGGTGATGATGATGATGACACCTAAGACAACACCAACAAATGTATTTTAAACATTTTTTACTTACTGCATAAGCTATGTTGTACACTAGTAATTAAGGTCAACAAAATTGTAGTGGCTTGAACAACATTGGTATATCTCTAACCCTTGCTTCATATGTGTCTTAAATCAATTGGAAGCTCTCTTCCATAATGGTCTGCCTCTGAAACTTTTGATAATGGAGCAACTGACATTTGGAGCATTGTCAGTCATTGTGGCAGAGAAAAAAGGGCATGACAAATTGCACTCTATTTCTTAAAGCTTCTGACATGAACAATACAAATAGTGCAACCACTACTGGCAAGGGAAGGAAGAAAAACCAAGAGGTGTTCTGATAGACTGAAGAAACTTAGAGGGCAATAACAACATAAGAATTACACAGGCAATACCTATTTGAGGGTTTAATATGAGCCAGGACGTGACCTCAACTCATGTTTTATTGGCCTAAACAAGCCACGTGACCACACCCAATTACAAGGAGCTAAGGAAGTGTTGTCAAATCATGTTCTGAGCATAACTAAAAATGTTTGGTGAACCACACTAATGATTATCTATTTGCTATACTTTAATTGGATGATCTCATTTAATTTCATAATGCTGTGAAGCAGGTACTATTCTTTTCATCCCCACTTTATGAGAAAACTTAACTTTAGAGAGATTAAGTAACATCTGGTTTAAAGCAGGTAAGACACACACATGTTAAAGTGAGGTCATTAGCTAAACTCAGAGCTCATATGCTGAACCCTTAGCTATACTACTTAACATTGGCCTTGTCAGGAATCTTAACTATGTTCAAAAAAAAAAAAAAAAAAAAAAGAGAAAACATTTAAATGCTTTAAAGAGAAAAGAGGGATTATTAGATTTTCATTTTAAAAAATAGTTTGCAAATGTTTCTATTCCAGACTCAGATTTTTTTTAATTGCCTTACAAATATTTCTGGCTTATAAACCAAATTTAATTTCTAGTACAAGTCACCATTCCACTGGTCAAGTGAATGGTAAAAATGTAATCTCAGTCAATTTTTTAGTTCTTATGTTCATTGGTGAGAGCTTAGGGGGATGGGAAATTATTGACTTAAGATGATTGTTATCTATGTTTGTGTCATCTCACATATTCTTAATTTGGCTTGTTTCTCCCCTCTAGTACAGACAGATTCCCAGCAAGAGTGGTCTTTGTGTCTGGGATTATTTTAGCTAACAGCAGAGCATCCGCTGGCTCTGTGGACTGACATGCTGCTATCAGAAAACGCTATCACAGAGAGCTCTCCATTTACATCTACACACCAGTCCAAAATCACATGCAGATATTAGAAACCAAAGCAATGTGCCCACACCACCACCAGACATTGTCCACATCAGGGCAGTTACGGGGCTCTGTAATGATACTAGGAATCAGATGCATCAGTGCTTTCTTTTTTATTTTGGGGGTAAGCACTTATCCACATGCTCTTTATTCTGTAAATTTAAAAAAATCCATATTGATCAAATTTTTTAAAAAAGATTAGTTACTGCATACAGCCCATCATGGCCAACTGACAACATAAGAAAATGGAATAAATGCTCAGACAAAATATTGAGGTGGCCAAAAAGTCCATTTAGTTTTTTCCATAAAATAAAAAACACCTTTTTCATTTACACCAATAACTTTATTGATTTGGATATTTTGAGTATGTAGACTATCTCCCATTATTGGCTTCTAGTGGGTAGAGGCCAAGGGTGCTGCTAAACATCTTCCAATGCATTAGACAGCCCCACAGCAAAGAATTATTTGGCCAAAATGTCAATAGTACCAAGAAACTTCGCAAACCACTCTTAAAACATTCCATCAGCCACAGCACCTTCTCCATACACTGCACAAATCTTTTTTTGTGTTTCAGTGCCTTTTTACCTTTCTTGAAATAATAAAGCATAGTACAATTAAAATGTTGATTATTTTCTTCCATCTTCAATATTAAAATGGCTGCACAAAAATTCACCAATTTTTATAAGTTTTTTTTTAAAATGCATGCTGATACAACAGCTGTCACAATACAATCTAACAAAATTGCTTTAAATGAAGTTAAAGACAACTAAGTACAACTAGAATCATCCTACGGAAAAAACTAAATGAACTTTTTGGCCAACCCAATACTAGGAGCCAAGAGCTCTATAGGAAGGAGGGAGTGGGGTAAAGCAAGCAAAATAAAGAGACTGGCACATGGGTAACAAGAAAGGAGCTTGATAACCGAGACAACCTCAGTCTAGATAGTAAACTTGGAAAACAGTTCCTTGTGAAGCAAGAACTAAATCAACAAGGGCCTTGCAGGTGTAACATGATTTTGGAAGTACCTATAGTGTAGGTGGGCAGAAACAACACTTCAGAAAGCAAATTCTAACACTTCTCTTTCTCTCTTTTTCCTCTTCTGCCTCCCTCAAGTAGTAACAGAGGACAGAGAGAGAGAGAGAGAGGAGGGCAAATATCAAGAGCAAAATAACATGAGAGAATAATTTCATTTATCTCTCATGCCAAGCCCCATTTTGTTTGTGTATTTCCCAGTGACATTTAAGGAAACTCAAGCCTTCAGTGCCTGCATCTTCATTAGTCACATTGGTAAAAACTGGACAAAGGGTTCCTTTGCTCTTTGTATCATGTTCTCAGATTCCAGGATTTGTGATTATGGTGACTACAGTGACACAGATAAACAGAGAAGACTTCTCCTAATGTTTTAGCATTTCATGAATAATCAGCTTCCAATTCCTGCATTTCTTGTCTAGTATTAGTTGATTTGAGTCACACTGAGTTATTTACCATATAATTTTCCTGCTGGTTCAAAATAAAATCAGCATGAAGTTATTAGTTTGTTTAAAGCAGTGAAAAGATGTGACCTCTTATTTTCCCATTATAAAACAAAAGGCAGGGGGAAGAATGCTCTACCCTGTGAAATATCGATTTTCCACTTTGTGAGTTTGTAAATTACTGGCTTTCACAGTGCAATCAATGTCACTGATTCAATGTGGATGAAGTAAATAAGATTAAAAATAAAATCTGTTCACTCTTGTTAAGCCCCACTTGCTATTAGTCTTGTCCCTGAGATTATTCTTACAAAGATTTATGCATCCAAATACCACAGCTAGATACATGAGGAGATCCAAGATGGCGGAGGAGTAAGTGGAAGCTACACTAACCTCCTCCCAGGACCAGTCTGGATTTACAACTTAATTTTGGAGAAATCATCTGGAATAACCAACGGAACACTAGCTGGAAAGAAGTCTTATAACCACGGAGAGACAGAAAAGGCCGCTACATCACAACGTGACCGGTAGGGAGTGCGGAGACGCGGAAGGGCTGGCTGGGCTCACACGGGTGGCTGCTGAAGGGACTGAGAAACAGCTCAGCAGCCGGGGATTCCCCCTGAGAAGGGCAGGGTCTAAACCCCCAGCTGGGCTTCCCAGCCTACAGCGACAGAGTGGAAAGTAAAATAGTATCAGCTGTGAAAAGCGAAAAGCCACAGGCTTTCTTGCTAGCCGGAGAGAAACAGCAGGAGAAAAAGAGCTCTTAAGTGGATCACATACGAAAATATTTTGGCCACCACTTACCCTGGGCTCAAGCAGAGGGAAGGCAGAGAGGACTGGAGACACTTGGGGAGAATTTGGCACGGTGGCTTTGAGGGGAGAACTGGAGGAGCAGCTGACTGGGTCCCAGTGCTGACTCATCCCCAGTACTGCGGGTAGACCATTCCCCTCCAAGTGGCGTCAGCCTGAGGGGAAGCAAAAGCCCTGCCTACAGGAATTAAGCTGCCACACCCACAGTTCTTAAGCCTGACAGCTAATCACAGATTGAATAGATTAACAATCAAAGAAGACAGACAACAGCAGTAGATCCCTGGAAGTCTCCAACAGGCTGCCTAGGGCCAGACTGGTACATGATCTGACGCCACCAGAGGCAGATCCAGGAAGTGCAGATCATTCCAAGAAGCACCAACAAACAATAGGAGTCAAAAAAATGGGGAGACAGAGAAACAACCTCCCATCAAAAGGAAAGGTAGAATCCCCAGAAAGAGTGCTAAATGAAATAGAGGGGAGCGAACTATCAGATATGGAATTCAAAACATGGATTATGGAGAAGCTGAATGAGCTCAGCGGAAACTTCAAAGAACTCCAGAAAAACTACAAGGAACTCACAGAAAATTACGTGAGCATGAAAAAGGACATAGAAGCTATCAATAAGAGCCAGGAGGAAATGAAAAATACGATCTCTGAATTGAAGAACACAGTAGAAGGAATTAAAAGCAGGCTAGAGGAAGCAGAAGATCGGATCAGCGAGCTGGAGGACAACCTACACAAAAACTCCCAGACAATGCAACAAAATGAAAAAAGACTGAACAAGACTGAAGAGGTTCTAAGACAGCTACAGGACAACATGAAACGTAATAATATCCGTATCATAGGAATTCCAGAAGGAGAAGAAGAAGAGCAAGGGATAGAAAACCTCTTTGAAAAACTAATGACAGAAAACTTTCCTAACATGACGAGAGAAAGAGTCACGCAAGTCCAGGAAGCACAGAGGGTCCCAATGAAGATGAACCCCAACAGGCCCACCTCAAGACACATCATAATTAAAATGGCAACATTCAAAGACAAAGAGAGGATCCTAAAAGCAGCAAGAGAAAAACAACTAATAACATACAAGGGTACTCCAATAAGGCTATCATCAGATTTCTCAGCAGAAACACTACAAGCCAGAAGGGAATGGCAAAAAGTATTCCAAGCAATGAAAAACAAAGGCCTACAACCTAGAATACTATACCCAGCAAAGCTCTCATTCAAAATGGAGGGTGAAATAAGGAGCTTCCAAGACAAAAGAAGGCTAAAAGAATACATCTCCACCAAACCAGCAATGCAAGAGATGCTAAAAGGTCTGCTCTAAGAAGATAAAGAAACAGAGAGAGACAGAGAAGAACACGAGTACAAAGGGGAAAAATGACAATGAATAAGTACTTATCGGTAATAACCTTAAATGTAAATGGATTAAATGCTCCAATTAAAAGACATAGGGTAGCTGAATGGATTAGAAAGAATGACCCACATATGTGCTGTCTACAAGAGACCCACCTTAGAACAAAAGATCTACACAGACTGAAAGTAAAGGGATGGAAAAATGTATTCCAAGCAAATGGACATGAAAAAAAAGCCGGGGTAGCAATACTTATATCAGACAAAACAGATTTCACAGCAAAGTCCATAAAAAGAGACAAAGAAGGGCATTTCATAATACTTAAGGGAAAAATCCATCAAGAAGATATAACCCTTATAAATATATATGCACCAAACTTAGGAGCACCCAAATATGTAAGGAAACTTTTGAAAGACTCCAAGAAAGATATAGACAACAACACACTCATAGTAGGGGACTTTAACACCCCATTGTCAACAATGGACAGATCTTCGAAGCAAAGAAACACCAAAGATATGGAGGCACTGAACAACACTCTAGATCAAATGGACTTAGTCGATATATATAGAAGTTTTCACCCCAAAGAAGCAAAATATACATACTTCTCAAGTGCACATGGAACATTTTCAAAGATAGACCACATGGTAGGACACAAAACAAGCCTTAACAAATTCAAGAAAATTGAAATTATATCAAGCATCTTCTCAGATCACAATGGCTTAAAATTGGAAATCAACCTCAAGGAAAAAACTCAAAAACATTCAAACTCATGGAGAATGAATAACATGCTATTAAATAATGAATGGGTTAACAATGACATCAAGGAAGAAATCAAAAAGTTTCTGGAAACTAATGATAATGAACACACAACAACCCAAAACCTATGGGATACAGCGAAAGCAGTCCTAAGAGGAAAGTTCATAGCAATACAGGCCTACCTAAAAAAGCTAGAGGAATATCTAATAAAAAATTTAACCCTACAGCTACAAGATCTAGAGGAAGAACAACAAGCAAAGCCCAGATCAAGTAGAAGGAAGGAAATCATCAAGATCAGAGCAGAATTAAATGACATAGAGTCTAAACTAACAATTCAAAAGATCAACAAAAGTAGGAGCTGGTTCTTTGAAAAAATAAACAAAATTGACAAGCCTTTAAGCAGGCTCATCAAGAAAAAAAGAGAGAAGACCCAAATAAATAAAATCAGAAATGAAAGAGGAGAAATCACAACTGATACCACAGAAATACAAAGGATTATAAGAAATTATTAAAAAAAAAAAAAAAAAGAAAAGAAAAAACAAATACCACAGCTAAAGGCAGAACATTAGCTAGTAAACATTAGCGAACACATTTTAATACTATCCCAGATTAAAAATAAAAGCGAGTATGTGAGGTCTCTCTGGAAAAAGTCCAACCATTGTTAATACAGTATTTCCCTCACTTACCGTGGGTATTACGTTCCAGACCTCCCACCCCCGAGTAGTAGGAACCTTACATTTATTCTACACTCTTAAACCTACGTAACTTCAACAACATACGTATACAGTACCACAAAATCCTGTAATATAGCAAAAAATGCACGATAAATAATTAAATACAATATTTTTTAAAATCCCGCGATACAGTGAGGCCGCAATAAGTGAACCGCGATATAAAGAGGGACTATTGTATAATGAGAACAGTTTTTGCAACATCGATTTAAACCTGGGAGCCAAGGATAGTAGACTGGAATGCATGTGCATGAACAATGACAACTTCACTGTATTAGTCAGTCAGTAGACGCCTTTGAGTGAACAGGTGTACTGTGTGGCTGTCACATTCAAAATGGCTGAGTGAAGAGAGCAACAAATCTGCATCAAATTTTGCATTAGGCTTGAACATTCCTCCCCAAAAACTATTCAAATGACTCAGAAGGCTGCAGGTATGGGCAACTGGTGACTGGCAGCTTCATCACAACACACCCTCTCACGCATCACATCTTCTGCAGTTTTTTGCTGAAACATCAAATCACCCAGGTGATTCAGCCCCACTACAGCTCAGACTTATGGCTTTTTCCAAAACTAAAATCACTTTTGAAAGGGAAGAGATTTCAGACCATCGATAAGATTCAGGAAATACGATGGGGTAGCTGATGGGAGAACTGTGTGAGGTCCCAAGATGCCTACTTTGAGGGAAACTGGGGCATCATTGTCTTACATACAATGTTTCTTTTATCTTCCTCATAAAATGTCTCTATTTTTCATAGTACGTGGCTGGATCCTTTCTGGACAGACTAGTTTACATAATGATCAAGGAAACAGTGACATATTGCAACATTTAAATTTTTCTTTTTTACAATAAAAAACTCTAAAATTCTTTAATAGGAGTAAAACGATAATTTACAACACCAAATAGACTTTATACACTCATAGGGATGGGAGGAACCAGAATAATCTCCTACATCTTCCTTGTTTCCAGATAGTACTCTATGTAAGTTTTATACAGAGAAGAAATTTTTTCTAATCGTTAAGACTTCTGGAAAAAGCAGTATCCTAATACCCAGCCCCTTGTAGTTAAGTAGCCTTCAAGATAGATGGCCAATGATCCCAGCCTCCTAGTATTCACACCTCTGTGTAGACTTCTCCCACAATGAATAGAGCCAACTTACATAAACAATAGGACATGGCAGAAATGACAGTGATATTTCCAAGGGTAGGTCATAAAAGGCATTACCACTTCCATCTTAATCTCTTTTGAATCATTTGTTCTGGGGAAAGTTAGCTAGCTAATACATCTTAAGATAAATCAAGAAGGCCTATGGAGAGACTGGAGCAATGAGGAACTGAGGCCTCCTGCCAATAGCCATGTTAGTGAGCCAACTTGGAAGAAGATCCTCTAGCCCCATGCAAGCCTTCAGGTAACTGTAGCTCCTGCAAACATCCTGACCACAACTCTGAAAGACCCTGAGCCACAAATACCCACCTAAGCTGCTCCCAAATTCCTGATATACAGAAACTGATAGAATACATGTTTGGTGTTTTATCTTGTTAGGTGTTCAATTCTGCCCTTTAGACACATTGCATAGACTAAAATTTACCTGGCAGAGCTGTTATATTAAATAAGATAATGTATAAAAAGTGCCAAACACTGCCTCAGTGTTAAATAACTGTAATCTTATATATCATTACATAATTTTTAACTTTCTTTTACTGATCATCATGTAACTATAAACTAGCGAGACTTATTTCTAGAAGTCATGAAAGGCTTCACAGGACTTTCTGAGCAACCACAAAATAATGTTTCTTCAGTGCTAGATTTACTTACCGTTCCTTTAAAAAATAAAAAATTAAAATCCTTTAAACTTTTCTCCTGGATGCAGTTCTGTTAACTTCTGAGAACAAATCTCCTGTTTACTTTTTCCTTGATTTTCTCACAAGTATAGCGAACATGAAAATCCAAGAAATTAATAGTCCTTCAAAAAAAGGTTTATCAGCTTGACTTTGTTCCATCAGAAATAAAATAAATGAAATCAGAAAATGTAGCTACTAGACTGGCAAAATGTGACTTGCCCTCCTTTGCTCTGATAAGGGGCTCTTTGAAAGAACATAAAATCCAGCCAGAGTCAAGGCACATCAATCACTAACCCTGGAGATTAGAGATGTAGGATGGCAGTGAGGGCCTGATGGTGGCAGCATCCAGGTTTACCTTATGAGATGACCCTAACCAGGTCATTTAAAGGCCTTGGTTTTGTTCCCAGTAGGACATCAGGGATGGTCATAACACTTACGTCCACAGTACTCTCTCCTGGTTTTCATACTCCTACTTTGGCCATTTCTCAGCATCTTTTGCTGGCTTCTCCTATATCAGGGCTCAGTGTCATGTTATCAACCCCCTGCTCCCCCAGACTATGTCAGAATATTGACCTTTCCCAAATTTTAATGTCTCACATGTTTACTGCATCACCTCACCTCTTATGTGAGCCCTAGACCCAGATACCCATTTGCCAACCAGGTATCCATATGCCCAGCCAGCATCTCCTCAAAGGACCCTCTCAAACTTGACATGTCAAAAACTAAACTTTCTCAAAGCTCCCCCTCCTCCAGTATTATCTGTCTCAGAAAATGATCATTTTTAAAGCCATTAGGTACATCACTCCCCTTCTTGAAAACTTATTTTGCTTTCCCATTGTTCATTAAGACAAAGCCAAAAGTCCAGACTGCCCCACAACTGGGTCATGTAAGAATTAGAAAAGCTGCCCCTCCACTGCCATCTGTTACTTAATTCTAATGGATACAAGTATATGATTCTGAATGTGAACAGTGCCTCCTAGAGTAGTGCAGCAGCCCCTATAGACCTTCTCTTGGATGCTTCAAACTTCAAAGCTCTCTTGTCTTCATGTAACTGTTCCTTCTGCCCTTTACCCCATCCTAAGTTTACCTCATTTGTCAGGTCTTTGAAAAACCTTCCCTTGTCTCTCCAATAAGATAGTCTTACAGATTTAGAGACTGGTTTGTGGGTTATGTTGCATAAATTAACATGTGTTTTCAGTTTTCAAGTGATTGTCTGTACATATAGGCCTCACTTAATCCTGTCTGCATTGCTGCCTCCTGAGACTCAACGGTGTGGTTGAAATAAGTGGCTGGAATACAACAAGGATGCCAGCCTATTAAACCAAGCATGCCGTTGTCCGGGGACAGCCAGCTGACCTGGAGTCTGCACGATCCTTCCCCAAGTGGGAAGGCCACCCTCCCCCCCACGCCCCCACTCTTACTAGGGATTTCTGGACCCAAAGGTAGGCAGGACGACAACCGTGCCCAGCTTTTAGCAGCTAAAGGAGCACAAGACCTTCACCCATTGTCCTTTATAAGATTATAAAGGGTCTTAAGTCTGAGAGGGGGTGATTGTTATTTTTTATTAAAAATTAATTAATTACTCATTTAAAAAATAATAATAATAACATGGTAAAAGGGTGAAGCCGGAGAGCTTGTATGCACGACCCATGGACATGAGCTGGGGGTAGGGTGGGAGATTCCTAGGGGGGTGCTGGGCAGAGGGGAGCAAAGGGGAAAAAAAATGAAACTATTGTAACAATACAATCAATAAAATATACTTAAAAAATAAAAAAATAAAAACCTTCCCTGACCACCACCTCCTATCCAAATCAGGCCCTCCTGGTGTTTCTCATCATGATGATTACTTCCTGTTTGTAGTACTTACTATAATGGTAATTAGTTAATCATCTGTGCCACTCTCCACTAATTCATAAGCTTTCTGAGGGCAGGGACTTCATCTAATATTTCTAGCACTACAGTCCCAATGCCTGGAGCAGTACCTGGTAATCATGAATATTAAATATATATTTGTCAACTAAAAAATAAATAAAATAAATGAGCCCTGGCCAGGTGGCTCAGTTGGCTGGAGCTCTTTCCCATACATCAAAAGGTTGTGGGTCTGATCACCAGTGAGGTCAAATACCTAGGTTTTAGGTTCGAGCCCCAGTCAGGGTGTATATGGGCGGCACCCCATTGATGTTTTTTTTTTCTCTCTCTCTCTAAAATCAATAAAAACAAATCCTCAGGTGAGGATTAAAAAACAAACTAAATGAAAAAATGAATGAACAAAGGGGGAGCATATCCCATGAGCTCTATGCTCACTAGTTATATCGGATACTATGTGGACCCCAAGTTTGAGGGGAACCCAGAAGTAACATTCTGGCTTCATATCACAAGCTCTGTATTTCCCTGAAAATAGTTTATTTCTGAGGTATTTTTTAAACTAACACATGTTCACTGTTATAAATTCAAATAGTTCAGAAAAGTAAGGAAAGAAAGAAAAATCATCTGTAATCCCAGCACCTTAAGATAAACATGATTAACATTCTGATCACCATCTTTTAATACATCTCTTTCTGCATATAAACATAATTTTATGTAAATGGTATTATCATTTGCACATGCTGTTCTTGGTGGACACTATCTTCTTAACTTACTGATGTGAACACACTTTTCTCCATTTTCATTATTTAATCATACATAAACATATACTGTGTTTACTGTCACATATGTGGTTTGTCATTATTTCTTTTGTAAACAAAATTTTATTTTATATATAGGCAATACACAGTGGGAAAATCCCCTGCTCCATGATGCAAATATATATGTCCTCCAAATGAGCATTTGCTTTTTTATGAGATTTTGCCATTATAAACAATATTGTGATAAATATTATTGTACATACATGCTTATTTTCTGGTGTTTCGGTTTCTGTGATATTGATTTCTCATTTCCATCAGCAATGTGTACACAGGCATACCTCGTTTTATTGTGCTTCATGTTATTGCACTTCACAGATGTGAGGGTTTTTTTTAGATATGGAATGCAAGGCCCTCACAAGCAAAAATATTGCAACTTTGCAACTTGCTTAATTGCAATACTCACTTCATCACAGTGGTCTGGATCCAAACCTGCAATATCTCTGAGGTATGCCTATAGAACCTTTTCCTCCAAAATTCCTGCCTGCAGCAGATGCTATCACTTCTCATGATTTTTACGAATCAATAGGTGAGAAGTTTATGAAGACTCAGAAGGCGTAGTCTCTGTGCCCAGTGCCCAGTGCCCAGTGCTTCATGCAAAAGGCATCATTTGTAGGGCATCATTTTCGGAATGGATTACTGTAACATTTCTGGAAAGTAATCCAGCCAGTTTGGGGTTGAACACTGCTCTAGTCCACCATAAACTCTGTAATTATGTGAGTCAAGCAGACCCTCATACATCAGTGCTGTCTTCCAGATCACATTCACTGCCTCTATGAGGGAAAAAAAAAAAACACTGCCAATTGAGTATTAGCATGTATGGCACAACGGTGCCTGCTTAATAGCAAGCTGGATGAAAAGGAAGAGTGGCAGGAAAGGAGGAAAAAAGGAAACCTTATTCAAATTTAAATCTTTAGTTTTACTCAAGTAAAAGCAGAATCATATATCTGTCATGAGAACTAAATATTTCACATTACTAAATTAATAAGATTTCATTGAATTAGGTGTACTTTTTACTATTCTTCAGGATTAGCAACTCATCTTTCCTACATGTTATTTCCTTTTTACTTTTTTTTAGTATCTTTGTAATGCAATGCATGTCTCTTTTCTCACATTAAGTACTATGAGTGTGCACAAGTGAAATATATAACATCAGGAACTGGATTCATAATCTACTCTTCAATTCATGTTCAAGTCCCCTCATTATATGGTATTTTCCATAATACTTTAGATCTTTTAGTCAGTCTTACACTTTCCATCATCGATTATAAAAGTTTAGGTGTTGATTTAACAACATTATTTAAAATTCCAGACTAAATAACACCAGGCCCACACAGACGGATGCTGCCATGAGAGGGCCTTGGACGGCTACTGCTCCTATCTCAGCACGGCCTCCTTTGGGCAAAGCAGCTCTTACAGGAAAACTACTCTTAAAATACTGTTTGTAGACTTCATTGACAATACCAAAGTCATTTATGTCAGCCAGAAAAAAAGTTGTTTTTACCACATTAGTGAAGTCACAACCTGCAGTTTTTAGAACTTCAATCATGTTTGTAAGAGCTTATTTAGCTTCTTCTGCCATCCCTCCTCTAGCACTAGCTGTCCACTGGAGGGGGCCATGCCTACCTGTCCTGACTGTAGGGACCAATGACCCTAGGGTTTTTGCAGTGCTGATCACCTTTCTGATCAAGGGCGACATGGCTAAATAATCCTTTTCTCTTGAGGCTCCTCTGAATGAAGAATCGCGTACACTATCCCCACTCGTGTCTCACCTGGAAAGCCAACTTTAGAAAAATTCATTCACTGTTCAGCAAAGGACATTGAGAGGGGGTACACTCCTAAAAAAGGGCTGAGAGGTTACCACAGCTGAAGTAAACAGGACTGAGAGGTGCTTAAGAGTCAGAAAAACCTCAGGAAAGGGGGACCACACAGGAAGATGGATCTAGTTTAAGAAGGAAGTGTGTAAGAAAGGCTCAGAAGCTGGGGAGTCCTTACCATGCCACCCCACTCCATTCCATGTGCTCCTCTCTCTAAACCCAAAATGCTAGCCACTGGAAGTGCTCCTCCAAGGAGCTCCTGGAGGTCCCACAGAGAACACAGCAGAGCAAAGCAGCACACCCACAGGGTGACCACTGCAGGGCTAGGGCAAAGCCAGGACACCCGCAGCATCTATACACACACATTATCTGTTCATGCCTCCTCCCTCCTGTTACCTTTCCAGTGGCATTTACATGAAATCCATCTTTTTGATAGTTTTAAATTCTGGAGAAAACTGAAGCCATGGAGCCCTGGCAGCAGCTGCAAAGCTGCCCCCAGGGTCAGCCTCGAGGAAAGAACCCTGACCACTGACATGGGGTATCCTAACACAATGGCATAAATGCAAATTTTAAAAATGGGAAAAACATTTTCCACCAGTCTGCAGCAAAATTAAAATTTATAAGATCCAATATACAAACATCTTTATGTGGTTTTGGTAGGCAAGTAAATTGCTATATATCTGGAAAGTAACTTGGCAGTATCTATCAAATGCATGTACCTTGAGCAACCCTACTTTTATTAAACCATCCTACAAATAAAAGAATCAATAATAGGTAAGACTATATGTTCAAATTTGTTTGCTGAAGGATTGTTGACAGTGACCCCCAAATTTAAATCAACCTAAATGTTCATCATTAGGGTAAATTGTGAGGTGTTCCTACAGGAACACAGGGAAGTATGTGGAAAGATACGTCCCAGGCTGTCCACATTGCTAACGTCAAGGAAAATGGAATTGGGGAACAGTATAATAAATGTGTGTAACTTAATTTGTTTTTAAATGAAAGAAGTTAAAGGGAAAATGTTTGTACAGACACACTTCTATTTCTAGCCAGCCTAGTATGAAAATGCCATCTTTAAGGGTTAATTTTTCTTTTTCCAAAAGTCCATTGTTAAATACAAACACTCCTAAAGTTGTTTCTTGGCTCAACAACTGGGGGTGGAAGAGAGATCATGTTTTTGTTTTAGTTGTTGTTTTTATTGTTTCTTTTTTAAAATTTATTGTTCTTTTCCCCCATTGCTCTCCCCTGCCCCACCCATCTCCCCCTCTCCCACAGTCAATCCTCATCCTGTTGTCCATGTCTGTGGGTCATTTATATTAGTTCCTTGACTAGACCCTTCCCCTTCTTTCTTCACTCCTGCGCCTCCGCCCTCTCCTCTGGTCACTGTCAGTCTGTTCCTTGTTTCCATGCCTCCAGTTCTATTTTACTCATTTGTTTGTTTTGTTCATTAGGTTCCTGTATTTAAGCGAGATCATTTGATATTTGTCTTTTGCCACCTGGCTTATTTCACTAAGCATAATACTCTCCAGTTCCATCCATGTTGTTGCAAAAGGTAGGAGTTCTGTCTTTCCTTCTGCTGCATAGTATTCCATTGTGTAAATGTATCACAACTTTTTGATCCACTCATCCACTTATGGGCACTTAGACTGTTTCCAGGGCTTGGCTATTGTAAATAGTGCTGCTATGAACATACGGGTGCATAGGTTTGAGAGATCATGTTTTTTCTTGCTTTCTAACAGTGACAACAGGCTGAGAGGCACCTCCTTAACGAGGACAGGTAGGTGTCCATGTGGGAAGTGTGGGAAGAAAGGCCTGACTGACCCTCATGTTGCTGACACTGCCTCCTGGTCTGGGAAGGAGACCGTAAAGAGAGGTGGGTGGGACACAGGCATTTCCTGCTTTCCCTGAGGCCAGTGCTACTTAAGTGGTTGCTCTCAGGTTTCCTTCCTTGTTGGGGTGGGGGAAAGGGGCATAAGCCAAGTTGGCCCTCTGCCAGCTGGATGGGCAGCCAACATGGACCAAGAGCAGGTCACAGCTGAGAGAGAAGCAATGTTTGAAGGTGCCAGAAATGGTTTCTTGCAAGTGACTTGGTGAGCAGGACAAGTGATCAGAAGTCTGACTTTCTGCTACTCCGATAAAATGAAAATCCTTCCGTTGTTATAAAGAACAAGGAGACTCAATTAAGAGTTTAAGGAGACCTTGGCATTAACAGACGTACTACAGCTTCCACTACCAAGCTAACCTGAAAACAGAGACTCTTCAGACTGGATGAGTATATAGCAAAACTGCCTTGCCCCCCACAGCATATGTGGAGACTGGAGTAACTGCAATGTAACCAGACATAGTGTGCTAATGTTGGAAAGAATGATACTACTTGCCAGCATTTAGTGAACATTCACTAACTGCCTAAGTTTTCACATACATCATGTAGATTTACAAGAACCCCAAGAGATAAGTACTATATAACCCCATTTAACAGATGAGGAAACTAAGGCACTAAGAGGTTAGTTTATAGAAATAAGAAGTGCTAGAGCCTTAATTCAACCCCAGGCAGTCAGATTCCAGAGCCTAGGATGTAAACCACTGTACCACACTGCCTCTGCAGGAAGAGACAACACCTGACAAAGCAACCCTTGATGCTGAGGACAAGTACCTAAGATGTGTCCCTGGTAATCACTTCAACTATGGCGGGATGGATCTATGAAAACTTGGTGTGAGTAAGGAATCTATTAGATCAGAAAGAATGATAGAGTTCTGGGTGAGGTGTGTGTGCAGGAAATGAGGAGTTTACAAGCATAACCAATGTTCTGGGGTAGAATCTAGGAATACCCTGAAAAGTGAGGTTGCAGGTGTTTTAGAGGGTAAAGTGACTCATCCTAGGATGGAAGGAAAAAGTGAGCTTAGGACACACCCAGGAAGACTTGAGAGCATAATTTGCTTGACAGACTGGTCAAAAATTAAAATGAATGGTGGCAGGTGGATTCCTGCAATATCAGGGAGAACACTTTGTGAAGTATATGACTGTCTAACAGCTATGCTGTAGACCTGAAACTAATACAAAATAATATTGAATGTAAACGGTAATTGAATATTTAAAATTAAAAAAATTAAAACAAGAATAGCTACTTAAACCAGATCTACATAATAGAACTCATTTTTACTACTTTCTCTGTTATAAAACATATTGACTTATTGTTTTGACTTTATTAGCACTGTCCTCACCTCACCCAAAAGCTTGGCAACCTGGCTTTATAGTTCCAACATGAAGATTTTAAATATCCTCTTTAAGGACAAAGTTGGCCCATTCCTCAGTCAGTCCCTGTCTCTTCTTGCTGAACAGGGAACCACTCTGCTACCTACCACACCCAGTAATTTTACTCCTAGGTATACAGCCAGGAGAAATGTAAGCATAGGTCAACACAGAAACCTGTACACTAATGTTCAGTGCAACACCATTTATAATAGTCAAAAAGTGGAAACAACCCAAATGTTCACCAACTGATGAACAGGCAAAGAAAATGTGGTATACAATGCAGTATTATTTAGCCATTAAAAGGAATTAAATTCTGATATAAGCTGCAATGTACATAAACCTCAAAAACATATGTTAAGTGAAGAAGCCAGTCACAAAAGACCACATGTTGTATGGTTCCATTTGTATATGTCCACAATAGCCAAGAACTTAAGAGACAGAAAGAAGATTAGTGGTTGCCTAGGGCTGGTGGGGGTGAGGGACAGGGGGGAATAGGGATGTCAATGAGTACAGGGTTTCTTTTAAGAGTGATTAAAATGTTCTAAAATGATGGTGCTAATGGTTGGACAATTCTGTGACTATGCTAAATACCACTGAATTTTACACTCTAAAGGGATGAATTGTATTGTGAGTGAATTATATCTCAAGAAAGCTGTTATTTAATGTGCCTTAAGGTATGTGAGGCACAGAAATGAGAGAAGTCATAAAACATATTTACATTTCCCTTAAAGGTTGCTTTTAGTGACTGTTTTGCAAGGAATGCAGTCTCCTAAATCAGAGTATAAAGACAGCTGGCACACAAATGTGTCTGGCATCTCAGAACATGTCCTAATTTCATGCACCAGAGGAATCTGACATTGCTCCCTCACTGGGATGAGCCTCTTGCTCCTCAGGAAGCCATAAACAGGGCAGCAATTACACATGAAGTGTTTTGTTTTGAAAATATTCTCTCTCTCTCTATTTCTCTCTCTCTCTCTCTATTTCTCTCTCTCTCTCTCTATTTCTCTCTCTCTCTCTCTCTCTCTCTCTCTCTCTCTCTCTCTCTCTCACAGACACACACACAGCTCATTTTCTACCAATTCTCCCCATATATTATAGTTTAAGTACATTCTTTCTGTTCTTACACTCCTTTCACAGTTCAGCGAACAGTTTATTCATTTTACTAAGAGCAAGCTTGTTATAATCTATTAATGACAAATCACAGGCATAATTAGAACTCAAGACCTAGCACAGCTAATTCTCTTTCTAAAAAGAGTCTAGTTATTAATATTTTTCATAAAATTATTACTTTATGTAAAGTTCTAAATCTACTGATTAATGAAAGCTATAAAATTAAGGTGAAACAAAAATCTTTTAATCCACAAAGATCTGTTATAAGAAAGAAGTCAACCAACTGGTCTCCATTTTTAGAGACTTGAACAAGAAGAAAAAGGAGTAGATTGTACCAAAGATACTTTCTGAAAAGATAAAAAGGAATATTTTGTCCTTAAGGATGATCAAGCCCTATAATAAGCTTCCAGGAAAAGATATGAAATCACCCTTCCTAAAGGGTAGTATCATTGTATCACTTATGATTAGATTTGGCTAAAAATGACATAATAGCTTAAGCAAAACAAAGATACTTTTCAGTCTCATAAAAATCCAGAGACAGTCCAGGGCTGGTTACAGGGTTTCTGCCCCAGAAAATTCTCAACATCTTTCCAGCTCACTGTTCCACCAACCCAAATACAGGGCCAACATTCTCACAGTCCAAGGTGGCCATTAAAGCTCCACGACACAGGCAGCAAGGCAGAAGAAAAGATGAAGAAGCTGGGGAAAGGGCAGCATGTGTCAACTGTCTTTAAGAAAAATTCCAGGAAGCCATCATGTCATGGTCTGCACTGGTCACATGACCAACCCATGGAGCCTGTCTTTACTCTGGGCAGCCCTGCCTGTGCCCATCTAAGAATCAGAGTTTCTATTGTTATGGGAAAGAGCAAGAAAGGCTACTGGAAAACATCCCATAGTCTCTGCCACTGTCTTCAATATTCATCTCCTTTACTTTAAACAGACTCTTCAGAAGGCATTTCTTTTTCTAAAATGTATAAATAGACTGGGAAAGATAAGGGGAGTTTTCACGCTTTGTATACCCAGAGACACGGAAATACCTCCCTATTATCCATATTTGGGGGTAAATGTTTATCTTTGTTCTTCTACTTCATGTCTGACAAAGGCTACGATTATCTTAGCCAAACAATAGCCAGAATATTATCAATTAAGTACAGAATAAGCAGTTAATAAATAAAAGTATAAAATAAATAAGTAAAACATGAATAAACAGAAAACCCTTACTGTCAACAAGTCCTTACACTTAAGGCACACCAGAGGCAGTCCACACACGACATCAAACAACAGTGCTGTGACATCAAGCAACCACTTCAATGAGCTACAGTGCTGAGTCTGGTAAATCCCAGCTGAGCACTGTTTCCACCTGCAGTAACATAAGTAGGTCCAGACTATCAAACAACCTCCAGGTATAGTAAAAAACTGGACTGTTCACAACCTCCATAGGTTTCAGATGAGTTTGATTTGGTTTAAATTAAGCTGTTTTAAATAATGTATAAAGTGCTTTCTTTATATAATAAATAATAATAAAATTTTATAAATATATGTAGTAATAATTTTATTATTGTTTTATTTAATAAGATTTTGTTTATTGATAATTAATAATAATAAAGAAAACTTGATACCAGTGACAAATATGGATTAGCATCGTAGAAAGTACACACTGCTTTAAACAATGATATATTGTGATAGAGTGTCATTGCGAACTTGTTTTATATGAGATTATCATTTCATTTCTTACCAAAGTTAATTGAAGCAAGTATCTGTGAAAACATCCTAGTTACACATTCCAATTAATTGTAATACATACGTGCCTGCCATTCTGTGCTGGAAGGGTGATAATCAGAGCTATCAGCTCCCCACCAGATCAAGATAACTCCAGAATAAACATTTACCTCTTCATACTGTCCTTTCATTGCTATGTATAAATTCACATTCTTATCATCTGACTGAGGTATTGTGTTCCTGACTCACCCCATATTAGGAGGACCCCAGTCGCAGAAAGAAAATTTCAGATTTTATGATAAACTTTAGCCAGTACCTTGAACACGGGGAGATGAAGAGAGATGAAGTTTCTGGGAAGTTGGTGGAAGAGGTGGTAATCTAAGCCTAGAAGAAAGTTACAGAGGAGATCCAATTGAGATGAAGAGCGCACCAGCACACGTGGAATCAGAGCCTGAGTGTTGAAATGGAAAAGGAAATAAATGTGGCTGTTACAGGGGTGTCCAGACTTTTGAGAGCAGGTGTGAAATGCCCCATTTGAATTTGAAGAGGGCTGTGCCATGCAAGTAAGGGGACAAGAGCCAAATGAAATGGCCTCAGTTGTATGTATTTATAAGGTAATTTATAATCAAGAAAAATATTGTACTTTTAAATCATTATTTTTATTATCCTTAGTTTGAGCCATTGTTAGACTAACCTTCGGCCCCAATTTAACCCTGAATGTTACGAGGCGTACTGTACAACCACTCCCACTCCATACACCACTGCCACCATGAAAGTTGCCATCAACAGAAAGAGCCTCAGATCAGCCCCAGTTACAGTGAATCAGTCACTCCCAGAATCACAATTTGCAAGTTAGCCCACACCTGGAGTTTGTTTATACCAGTTGATTGACAGATCAATAGCACTCTCTTCTAGTGTTAAAGATTATTACATAATCATAGCTCTGCCTGAGATAGAAAAGAAAGCCAAATTTTCAGCTGAGATGTTATCTGAATTTATAATGCAATAAATCTGTCTCTACAGTAGATATTATATTTAAAATACCAAGCATCTGATGGCAGCAGGTGTGATTAAAAGTGGAAAAAATGCTGACTCTTAACAAAAAATAGCTTAAAGATCTCCTGGGAATTGAGCCCAGTTTCAGAACACAGGGTAGCAAGTGCTATCTTTTCTGTGATTTTGACTCATTTTCCTCTTTTAATTTTCCCTTCAATCCTCGGGGAGGACGTAAAGCTGAAAGCAAAAGCTGTTAAACAGCTATGAAGCAATTCTGTCACTTTACACTGAAGTTCTCGCTCTTCCCACTGCTAAAAGTAGAAAGAATGGCATCAGTAAGGTGTTGGGAGGACTGCTACCATTCAGGTGAGTTTATCCAAACCATAATGCTACACAATTAGCAGAATAATACAGTTGACTCTTGAATAACATGGGTTTGAACTGCACTTATATGTGGATATTTTCAGTAAATACTTAAATGTATATTCTCTTCCTTATGATTTTCAAAATAGCATTTTATTTTTTGTAGTCACTTTATTATAAGGATATAGTATATAAGACATATAACATACAAAATATGTGTTCATTGACTGGTTATGTTATCAGTAAGGCTTCCAGTCAACACTAGGCTATTAGTAGTTAAGTTTTGGGGAAGTCAGAAGTTATACACAGATTTTCAACTGTGCAGGGGTCAGCGCCCCTAACTTCCATGTTGTTCAAGGATCAACTGTATGTAATAAAGCCCCACAAAGTCCCAAATATTTTTTTCATGGCTCTTCCAACAAGAAGTAAAATCAGATGCTGATTTCCCCTGATATTCTCAGACATTATTTAAATAGCATAGAGCAACAGAAGAATGGTCTTCTAATGTCAGGATTCATGAACATTACATGCGGTGCTTGTAAAAATGTAGTTTTCTGGTTCCTCCCCAAACCTGCTGATTCCTAGTCTGTGGGGTTAGTCCTACAAATCTTAACTTAATAAGCCCCAGCTGATCTTTAAAAATGTAATTTCAGACCACACTTTGGGAAACACTGTTATAAAATATATATTTAATCTCAACCTACATGATATAGCTGTCAGTCTGGCTTTTCACCTACCCCACAACTAGACAGCACTCATGGTTCTCACCATAGACACAGGACAGACAAGGAAGCCAATGAATAGAGACAAAGGAATATTCTTTTAAATTGTTCCAGGTAACCCAATGGGAGCCCCTCCCTTCAACCACCTTCCCCCACTGAAAAAAATAGATCAGATGAGAGTTTGGAGCAAGAACCTATAGGACACATAGAGCCTGGCCCCAAAAGGGCCCATCATTTTCCTTGGTTTGTTGCCTTAAGGAGAACATCTGCTAGAACATTGCCTCAATAGTACAAGACTTTGCACAACCAAACTTGGACAGCTCAGCAGTTGATCTCAAACCACTCAATGCCCTCTCAACCTCTTCCTTCCCAATGCACCTGGGAAAGGTGCTGAGATGACTCTCAGCCTCTCCTAGGATGATCAACTATACTGGTTTTCCTGATTAACCATAGGAAAGCAGGGGGGAAAAAAGAGAAAAAAACTGAGAGAAAAAATAAAACAAATAGTAAAGTGGCAGACTTAAACCCTAACATATCAATAATTACATTAAATGCAAATGGTCCAAGTATACCAATGAAAAGATAAGAGACTGTCAGAGCAGATTTAAAAATAGGACCCAACCATATACTGTCTCCAAGAAACTCACTTCAAACTGGTCAAAAGTAAAAGGATGGAAAATGATGTATTGTACCATGCAAACATAAAAAAAAACACAAGTGGCTCTATTAATATCAGATACACTAGGCTTCAGAACAAAACAAAAAAATTACCAGAGACAGAGAAGAACATTATATAACATAATGATAAAAGAGTAAGTCCAAAAAGAAGACACAGCAATCCTAAAAGGATATGCTTCAAAGAGCAATATATGTGAATCAGAAATTTAAAGAACTGAAAACAGAAATAGACAAATACTCAGCTCTAGCTGGAGACTTCAACACCACTCTTTTAACAACTAATCTCCAAACACTTGCAAAGTAAAGAATTCATTTCTAAATAATCCCTTGGTCAAAGAGGGAGCTTCAAGCTAAATCAAAGAATAAGATTAACTAAATAAAAATGAAAATAAAACATCACAGCTAAAGCAGTGCTGAAAGAGAAATTTTACAGCACTAAGTATTGATACTTACATTAGAAAAGAAGAGCCCATACCAGTGTGACTCAGTTGGTTGGGCGTCATCCTACACACTTAAAGGTTGTGGGTTTGATTCCCAGTCAGGGCACATGCCTGGTTGTGGGTTCAGTCCCCAAGTGGGGCTAGTAAATGGTGTTGGGAGAACTGCACTGGTACATGCAAAAAAATGAAACTAGACCACCAACTCACATCATACATCAGAGTAAACTCAAAATGGATAAGAGACTTAAATATAAGCCATGATACCATAAAAATCCTAGAGGAAAATATAGGCAGTAAAATGTATATGTAATATATAAATTATATAAATATATATTAAATATATATGTAATAGCTGTGGAGAGAATGAATGATAAAAAGTAGGAGTAGTGAGAGAGAGACCAGTTCGGAGAACATAAAGTTCTTCAGGTAAGAAATGACTGTACTAAAACTATCGTAGTGCCAGTTGCAACAGGGAAAAGTGGGTAGCTGTGGGATATATTGTGAAGGCATAATCACTAGTATTTGCAGATGGATTATCTGTGGAGAATGAAAGAAAAAGTAGAAAGTGACTCCTAGGTTTCTTATTTGAACAACTGTATAGATAATGGTGTCATTTACTGAGATGAGGAAGAAACTATTTGCCAGAAATATTTGAGACTATTGTTTAATTAGTTCATCCTTTTCTTGAAAAACATTCACAATTTGGAAGTAAATAATTACCCCTACACATGAAGAGCTTCCAAGATTCAAAACAGGCTATGTGCTTTAAAGGAATCAATGAAGAAAACATGCCTGAAAAGACCAGAAAGGAAGCACTGCTGAGTCAGAAAAGCTTGTTTCCATGACTTCTTCAAGAATATAAATACCAGAGCAAGACAGGGTTCTTTACTCTGAAGTTGTAGACAAAATCATTTCATGTTAACTATACTTAAAATATATTTTTTCCACTTAAACTGATATTCTTGTTTAGGTGTTTTCTTCCTGATGTCAGACACAGATTCTTCACCTAGTTAAAGGAATTGGAAGACCTAACCCAAAAGGTTTAGAGAATTAGAGAACTTATTTCCTCTGAGGCTCAAAATGAGGACCTGGCACTTAAAGAAACACATGCCAGGCTCACTCTCTGAGGCAGGGCTTGGTTCTCATCCATAAACAACTCTTGTTTACCCTAGGAGCACAAGCCAGTGGACTGCCGGCCCTGGTTGTCATAGCAACTGTAATTTCACACACCAAATTGGTTTTCTCAGAACATAGATTTAGAGTAGCACTTTTTTTTTTAGTATATATTTCAGCACATGAAGGATTTCGTGCCATTTCCCATCATCTCTTCTGTCTCAGATATGTTTTATCTTTAAAATGTCAGAGTGACTGAAGACCAAGCCCCAAAAAGAATTTCCAGCTTTGTCTCTTAATTAGACTTTGATTGTAATTGCTCCCTTGGCTGCGATCTGCCCTTGAACAGTCTCCTTTTGGTATTGTGGCCCAAGGGTATCATAGTGCTATGTGATCAGATTCAGTCCACCAGGCAACAACAATCTACTGACATAGCCTGAAGGAAAGGACCTACTTATTCCTTTATTTCACGCTGTTCTTATTCTTTTGGTCTAGCGTTTTCTGCCAGCCCAGAAAAGAAAAATGCATGATGAGGTTGCTCAACTATAATACTATAAGAAATAGGGAAAATGAATGCAGTGGTTTCTTATTTGAGAACAGTTTCCAAATGGCCCTAGAGAGCATGGCAAAGCCCATATTCTACCACCCTCCCTTTCTCACTCACGGCAAACACTGAAAACCAACCACAGACCTCTTTACCTCTGGTCCCAGTACAAGATCTCAAAATCCTTACCAACACTGCATTCCAGGCAGCTGCCACCAATCAAATGGAGTTGGTAAGACAACCGACATCTACTTGCTATCTGGAACTAATATCTTAGCCAATGTTTCAAATATCAAGTCCAGTACTATGTTTGTAGCAGTCGAAAAGGGACCCTAAGTCTTCGCAAAACAAGCTGAAAATTAGTCTGTTATGTCCTGGGTAACTTACTTGCAAAGCCAACAAGTCAGTTATTAATTCCGTTAAAAATCAAACATTTCTTTGATTAACCTTTGACCCATGGGTTATTTAGAAATGTGTTTGCTAAGGCAAACAGGTCAGAATGGAATCCCAGATGTGCCTGTTAGTTTTTTCCTCTTGACCAGAAATTATATACTTAATATTAACCACCTATGCTACAAGTATACGAGGCTTGTCCAGAAAGTATACAGCCATGTAATATGAAAAATAAAGACATTTATTGAAGATGATACAAGATACAAGTAACATTGTACATAGGACAATGACACCTCAGTTCCCTTCAAAGTGGGTACCTTGGGACCTCACACAGTTCTCCCAATCACCATCAGCTGCCCCACTGTATTTTCCAGAATCTCTCACTCTTTCTCCCTCCCTTCCCCTCACTCTAAAAATAAATAAATAAAATCATTTTTTAAAAAAAGAAAAGAAAAAGGTGATTTTAGTTTTGGAAAAAGCCAGAAGTTGCAGGGCACCAAATCTGGGCTGTAGGGGGCTGAATCACCTGGGTGATTTGATATTTTACCAAAAAAACCTGCATGAGACATATGCATGAGCAGGTGCATTGTCGTGATGAAGCTGCCAATCACCAGTTGTCCATAGCTGCAGCCTTCTGAATCACCTGAATAGTTTCTGCAGAGGAATGTTCAAACATAATGCAAAACTTGATGCAGGGCCCTTGGTTGCTGTGGCTCAGCGGATTGAGCGTCGGCCTGTGAGCCAAGTGTCACTAGTTCGATTTCCAGTCAGAGCACATGACTAGGTTGCACGTCAGGTCCCCAGTTGGGGGTGCATGAGAGGCAACCACACAGTGATGTTTCTCTCCCTCTCTTTCTCCTTTCCCCTCTCTCTACAAATAAATAAACAAATAAATAAATAATTTAAAAAAAATTTGACGCAGATTCGTTGCTCTATTCACTCAGTCAGTTTGAATGCGATGTCCACACAGTACACATGCTCACTCAACCGGCACCTACCACCCCCACTGACTAGCACAGTGAAGTTGTCATTGTTCACACATGCACATTCCAGTCCGCTCTCCTTAGTTGGCTAAATCTGAGCAATAAGAAAGCAACCTGAGGGCTCAGAACACCGGCTTGCCTTAGCGTGGATAAGAAGCTGAAGGGGATTTCAGGATGATGCTCCTGTGTCCTGAGGAGCATAGCTGACTCTGTATTTTTTTAAATTTATTTTTTATTGTTTTTCTATTACAGTTGTTCCATTTTTCCCCCCTTTGCCCTCCCCTGCTACACCCACCAACCCCCTCTCCCACAGTCCATCCCACTTAGTTATCCATATCCATGGGTCATTCATATTAGTTCCTTGACTAGGCCCTTCCCCTTCTTTCTTCCCCTTCTCCCCTTCCCTCACCCCTCTGGTCACTGTCAGTTTACATGCCTCTGGTTCTATTTTGCTCATTTGTTTGTGCTGTTCATTAGTTTCCTGTATTAGGTGATGTCATATGGTATTTGTCTTTCATTGCCTGGCTTATTTCACTTAGCATAATACTCTCCAGTTCCATCCATGCTGTAGCAAAAGGTAAGAGCTCTTTGTTTTTGCTGCATAGTATTCCATTGTGTGAATGTACCACAGTTTTTTGATCCACTCATCCACTGATGGGCACTTAGGCTGTTTCCAGTACTTGGCTATTGAAAATAGTGCTGCTATGAACATAACTGTGCATAGGTTCTTTTGAATTGGTGTTTCAGGATTCTTTGGGTATAACCCTAGCAATAGAATCACTGGATCAAAAGGCAGTTCCATTTTTATTTTTTATTTTTTGAGGAAATTCCATACTGTTTTCCATAGTGGCTACACCATCTACATTTTTTAAAGGATTTTATTTATTTATTTTTAGATAGAGGGAAAAGGAGGGCAAGAAGGAGAGATACATCAACTAGTCACTTCTCACACACTCCCAACTGGGGACCTGGCCCACATCCCAGGCATGTGCCCTGACCAGGAATCCAACTGGCAACATTTTGGTTTGCAGTCCGGTGCTCAATCCACTGAGCCACACCAGCCAAGGTTGACTCCGCATTTTTATATTTACACTGTTTTTTATAATATTCCCAATGCCAGCGCTCTTTCTGAAAACAAAACAAATTCTTTTCTTAATTATTACACTGTTGGACACTTCGAAATATCCAGAGATTGGCTCCATTTAGAAAGCAAGAACCAAGTGGACCAATTGAAGTAATTAGTACCAATTAATAACCCTGAAGAAGAGACACTCTCCTAAGGGACATACTGAGATAGTCCTAATGTAAGCATTCTTTTCGTCATGGCCCAATAAACCCCTGAAATGTCCCAGGAATTCAGTGTTTCAGCAGTGTGATTGAATGAAGTCAATAAACTCTAGATGGAAATCCTCCAAATGCTATCCTTATCTGAGGAAAAAAGTCCACACAATCTTGACAACTAGAAAAGCTTATCAACCATGATATAATGTAGCCATGGAAGTAAATATATTCAGGAATTAAATAATATAGACATTAGTTTACCTATAATATAAAGTGCTGAGATAATTTAATTATAGTACTATATTTTCAGAGAAGGAAAACTCTGACTCCAAAAAACCTCCGCTGCCTTGCGGCATACCTCTTCAGGGGAAAGGCTAAGGGAGTAAACCCCGACAGAAAATCCGGAGCCGGAGTCCCTAAGGCGGTTTGACGTTGTAGTCAACACCGGCAACTCCTGCGGCGCACCTGAAGCCAAGCTGTATTGACTCCGTCTTTCCCTTGGACCCTTCAGCTGCGAAGAGAGGGGGGGTCTGCTGCATGGGCAACAGCAGACCCTCCATATCACCCTGCCCAGGCTCTGTAGCTTCAGCTTCACTGGAGAGGACACTCCAGCGTCATCGCAAGATGTCGATTTAACACGGGAGGAGACAGATACCGTGTCACTCCCGAGTCGGACTGCACAGCCATTCTCGGCGGTGCAGATAGACTCTTAAGAAGCTACACCATCGTCTCTCGAGACGGACGGCTGCCGACGAGTACTATATTTTAGTGGTAACATGGCACATGTGCATGCACATGAGCACACACAATCTGAAACTAAGCTTATTTCCATATTGTTTTGTTTGGTTGGATGGGGGAGGGGTGTTCCATATTGTTTGAACATAAATTTCCATAACATAGTCTACAATCAAATCTAAAAAAATAAAACCAGAATTGGTTCATGTTTTACCAGTCATTTGCTAAAATGTAAAAGCTTTTGCTACCAATGAAGGCTCTAAAATCATTTTGTGATCATCAAATGAGAATTGATAAGTTTTGCCATATTTGTATAAGACTTCTGATACCTCTGTCTGTTCTTGAAGGGATATGAATGAAGTCTCAACTGCCAAAATTTAACTTTAATCATTAAAAACGCTACCATTATTTGTTTAAATTTTCAAAGATCCCTGAAAAAAATTAAACCAAAACTTGAACATTGCTTGTGCTCACCTAGAACTATTCAACATTATAAAGAGACCATAATTTGCATCAGATTTGCAACAAGCCAGTGGCCCATACAAGATGATGAACACTAAATTAGGGTTTCACTGCCTGTAACAGACCAATATGCAACAGGCAACGCCCACCACATGCTAAGGTTACCCTCCTCATCACTTGACCTCAGGCCCCCTTCCCTAACACTCCAGTGTGGTTCCTCATTGCTCTCTGCTTCCCTCAATGAACTCAAAGTCCTTTCCCTTCATCTCAAGAGTATCTGCACAAACTCATTCCTATCTATTCAGATGCCCAGTGCAGAGTGACATCCTTTTATTACATGATTTCCTGAAATCAAAAAAGTCAACCTAAGCTGGGAATCTAATCTATTGTGCATTAAATTCAAAGCATGTCTGTTATCTGATGTCAATACCATGCTATGTACTGATCCTTACTGAGTGACCCAAAAGCAAAAATGGAAAGACATTCAGAAATAAACACTGGATTAGCACTGCAAATGAGACTGCTGTCAAATGGGCAAGGGCTAGTGAAGCTATAATTATTTTATCCAATTCAGCATTTATTTCCTGAGCACTTGCAAATATGCAATCCACTGAGTTAGGCTCTATAGAGAAACCAAAGATTCCAAAAGTTAGAATGCGATGGTGGCAAAGGCATGAAAATAAGTCAGTAAACTCTTTTAAGGCAGGAAGACATGAGTTGTAAAACAGAGATACAAACAACACCGCAGGAGAAAGGAGAAGGTATAAAGTCTGCTTTGGTGGGCCTTGAAGACTTTACAACTTCTCCTTTCTCCTTTCTCCTGCAGAGTAATGAGGACAGATGAAATGCTCCATCCAAGTTAAAGGAGGATGCCGTCAAAGAAAGAAAGGAAACTAAAAGTGCATGACGTAGGCAGAGAGGGGTGAGTACTATGAGAAGGGGCAACACAGGCTGATAACTGGGCGCAATAGGACACGAAGCTGGCAAGGCAAGATGAGACCCAAGAGTAAAAAAATGTCAGAAAAGGACTTTTATTGTATTGTTATTGCTGCTACTATTGTGTGAGAGTGTGTGTGTTTAATAATGAATAATAGAATCCAGACAGTGCTTTATTAGAAAAAATAACTTTGACAACAATAGAAAAATAGTTTGTAAATGCAAAATATCAGAGAAGTGAAAACCATTTAGGAGTCCATTATAATGATGCACATTCTGATAGCTAACACTTACTCAACACTAAGCACTGTACTTGTATTATTTAATCTTCAAGTCAACCCCACAAGGTGGATAGTAGTACTAACCTCATTTTCTAGCTGAGAAAAATTAGGGTTAGGGAAGTAACTTGCCTAACTAAGGTCATAAAGCTAGTGGGTGGCAGTATCAGGTTGCCAAATCAGGTCCAACTCCTGAGCCCAAGGTTTTATTGCATTATATCTCAGGTGACAAGGACTAGACTATGGAAATGGCAGTTAATATGGGAAATATTTTGGGGGTAGAATCAATTGGACTGTGTGCCAGATTAGATTCTGGAAAGGGAAAAAAAAGAGAATATGACTAAAAGATTTCTGGTCCAGGTTCCGGTGGTGAGAAGTGTCCCTTACTACCACGAAGATGACAAAATAGGACTGAAAACTCCAATACTGGCTACAGTAAATGCAGTTACTGAATCTGTGAGTCTCATGAGTGACCTTGCCTTACACATTAGCATTTCACTTGAGAAACTAACCAGCCATGCACTGACATTCTTCTCACTAATGAATATTCAATGGAAGCCAAGTAGGACAACCAAGTGTGATGCATTGATGTCTATTGTCACCCTGAACCTGCACCACCACCACCAGCTAGCCGATCCCCACTATTGTCCTTTAGGTCATTTAGTTTTCATTTTGTCCTCTTCATGGTCCTCCTTTTGGCCAATCAATTCATCAACCACATCTTTATCACTAAGCAGAAACGTGAAAAGTCAGATGATGACATTTAAACAGATAAAATTTGTCCCATGTTAGTTCTGGTTTAAAGACTTTCCAGGCCAGATGGTAAAATTACTGGGTAAAATGAAAGCTGTGAAATCAACAAGTCATGCTTTTCCTAAAACCTAAAAACACGAAGAGCTCAAAATTTACTATAAAAAGTTATATCCACAAGTTCCAAGTACCTTATTTGTTTTCAGTCTCTAAATGTGTTTCAACCAAATATGTGGGAGATACTTCAAAGCTTTAATACAAATCATTTTTCTCCTCTTTTCACTGATTTTCCTTAGAATTGGGCATCTTTTTCTAAAACCCATACCTGTAGTGGTAATAACTTCCCCTTTCCTCAACGACTGACTCCCAAAGAGCTGACAGCCCCTCAGGAGTGATGTCAGGTACTCAACAGTGACTCCTCATGTGGGCGCTTTGCTGACAAGAAGAGTCCAAAAGCCTGTGAAGCCATCCATTTTCACCAGACCAAATTAATTATTAGGCTAATTGGCATCATTTTTAATACTGATTGACTCCATCTTGCGTAACAAATTCCAAAGTTTTTCAATTCCCTCACTTTCATTTCATTCTTGCAGTGTACTGTTAAGAGATGATATGTGTTTTATAACTTAGTTTGTCCTTCAAAAACATCCTAGTTATCAAATGAGTTATCTCTTGCACACTTACAGAATTCATCACTGTCTCCTCAGCATTTATCTTTGCTTAAGAGCAAATAAAAATTGGAGTAATAAAATGCTTCTTCTTACCACTTTCACAGACATTATATGAGGTTAATAATGTCCATAAAAACTCTCAAAATTAAGTTCAAGCCCAGCAAACTCTACCATAGACTAAAAGGTAAGCCAGTACACAACCAATACTGCCATCTGTTGGTGGCAGGTAGAGTTGACTCACTTGTTTCTACCTATCAAAGTCAGTTTTGAAATTCCTAAATATAGGAGGTGCTACCTCCCAGTCGAGCCTGGTAAAAGTAAATCAACCATTTCTGAAAACATCTGAAATTACCATGACAATAAAAATTTCAATGTCTATTGTACCTCTAACTACAAAGGTATCATAATTTGTTTGGTAAGGTTTGTTTTCAGAGAAATGTCTTTGCAGAAAACACTAGATGGACAAATATTTTTATATGACTCTTAGAGCTGACATTTTAAAGGTATTCCTGAAAAATGCATACGTTCTCACACAAAAGCAAAGTTAACTCATTCATAAATATTGAGCTTTTCAACGTTATACAGTTGACCCTGGAACAACGCAGGTTTGAACTGCATGGGTCCACTTATATGTAGAGGTTTTTTTTTTTCAGTAAATACCTATACTGTTTTCAGTCCATGGCTGGGAGTCTACTGATGTAGAGCATCAACTATATGCATGATTTACTCCACTTTATATAAGGGACTTGAGTCCTAAACAAAATCAGGGTCCTTTAAGAAAGAAATAAGAAGAAAGAAATAATAAGAGGATGTATACTAAGTAGGGAACAAGCAATGGCTGCCACATGGTCAAGGACATTTTAAGTTTTTGCTCAAAATTCACTGGTCAAAAGCCATTGACTCAAACCTCAAACTGCCTACTAACTACAGCGTTTTTCTTCCCTCCAAGAAAGTTCCTGATTCTTTACTACCAAACCTACTCTTCATGACTGACTTATGTAACTTGTTCCTCCAAAGGATTAACCACACTGTAGAAAACATCACTTTAGTGACAGTTACAAAGAGCATTTGAAAAGAAGACAAAAAGTCAGTGGCTCATCGGCATACTCTGAGGTAATCAACAAACCCTCTAGCACTGCTCTTAGTTGAATGTTTTCCCACTGATTCCACAGTAAGAAATGTAGGTGTGCTCTTTTATAAAGCCAGGATGGTCTCCAAAACATACAAGGTAAAGAGAGGGTAAGAAGAGAATGAGAAGTTAAAATAAAACTAAACCCATTCCCCACCACCTTGCTCCTTGGCAGCTGCTCCAGCCCATTAACTAAATCACCTGTAAGTCTCCAGCGTAATTAGAGACAAGTCTTCCAATTAAATAACTGTGGCACAATTATCACAGGACTTGATAATTATACCACACAGACCCTCATAGACCTTGAGAGCAGTCCCTGGGCCTAGGTTATCTCAACCAAGGACTGTCCCTCTCCTGTAAAAGGTAAGTGCTCAGTAATGTAGAACAAGACACAGAGAGAAAGATACAATTTTTCCTAATCTCAGGCTGAATAGACAATTCAAAGCAATTTCCCTGCTTTCACAGGTAAACACTAAACAATATGTCTTTAGAAACGGGAATACGTATTACATTTTGTCTGCCAAGAACTGTGAGACTCAGCAGAGAATTTACAGGGACACTTCCCTCCTGCTGGGAGGCAGCC
The DNA here is from genome assembly GCF_987537825.1 of Furipterus horrens. Taxonomy (NCBI): domain Eukaryota; kingdom Metazoa; phylum Chordata; class Mammalia; order Chiroptera; family Furipteridae; genus Furipterus; species Furipterus horrens. Next base: position 146,776,275 of record NW_028327173.1, read on the forward strand.
AAAGAAGAAAAGAACACTCACCCAGAAGTGGCAAGACCTGGGGGCTTGTTAGAGCCCAAGTAAGGCACTTCACACACACCCCACACCATCTTGATTTTCACAACTATAATATGACAGCATCGGACCAAATTAAAAATGTCTGTATTGTTTTTCCCCAACAACAGGCCAAAAGGTCAAAAACTCAGATCTAAGCACAGAAGCTGAATGATTTTTTTAAATGTTATGGAGTTGAGAGAAGTCATACTTGACACACAGATACATACTAGAGTGACAAAGCATGGGTCAAGAATACAAAATATATTTACTCATACTGATGTCCTTTTTGTCAACTATCATGCAAATGTCCGGGTTTCATAACACAACATTAGCAGAACTAAACTTCAGCAACTGAAGTCGAGATAATTAATTACGTTCACCTTCAGCTATAATAGCTATTGACCTGGGACTGTTAGCAGCAGCCTGTCACATAATGGTGACCCTTGGGAAGGGGCTTTGTCTTTCCTGGCCTACCAGATTGTGTGGGTACCCTAATTTAAAGGCAGAAATGAGGCTCCAAACCTTTCCCAGGCTGACCTCCAGAGTAGACAGGTTGCATTGTTCCAAGGGGACCCAGGTTGGACCCCAGGAGAACTCAGAGGTTATTTCCTTACAGTCTATGAGTCTAAACCAGTGTTCCCAAACTTTATTGTGCCTATGAGTCATCTGAGAAACTTATTAAAAATGCCAATTCCTAAGCCCCATTCCAGAGTCTCTGGTTCAGTAGGTTTGAGATGCATCATAGGAATGGGTATTTTATTATTTTACTTTTTTAGGGGAGAGTGCAAATGCACTCCCACACTACCACATATTATGCAGTCAGGGTTCCCACATTTGGGGAAACTGCAGGAGTCAGAACATCTGGAGTGCAAAGGAAAAGCCTCACCCTAATCCTAACCTTCATGATCATGGTATCGCCCCTGCCAGGTAAATATAGAAATGGGTATTTTAAAGAAGTACCAGAAGATGATTGTGATACAGGTAATCCAAAATCCATACTTGGAGACATACTGATCATTCCAAAGCAGCTGGGAAGGATCCTCGTACTAGAAAAGGGCCTGGGTTTTCTTCATTTCATTAAAAATAACAGTCAAGAATTAAAATCCAAACCAGTAAGATGAATATGTAGGTCCTTGCTTCTAAAGAAGGTGAAAAAGACATGGGCATGTATTCCAGACAAACACAGAGAGGTGAATGGTCCTCAATCCACCTTTGCTGAGTAAGGAAGCAGCATCTTTACATACTGTGTGTGAATGAATCATTTATTCAACAGGAAAGCAGGGGGTCTGGAGAGCCCTGCAACCCCAAGCAGAACTTATGCAGCATCATACAGTTAATTTTCAAAAAAGTCTATCTCCTCTCCTTCTTATTTTGCTTATCTAAAGCTTTTGAGTTTCCTGAGGACCTATCTTTCTAGAGAAAAATCTCAACCTCGAATCACACCACCTATTTATTAGTAAGCCTGGTTCAGTGATTTTCAATAGAAAAGATTTGAAGCTCTTCATCAAGAATCCTAAATAGTCTTCCAAAGGAGCAGGTATATCATCCTTCTCTCTGAGCTCTACCATCAGTAGCCTCAACCCTTCTTAAGGATATAGGCCACAATTCTCTGACATGCCTTCAGTTGCCAGAAGCTTGTCTATTCTGCAAGCTTCCAACTCATTAACTATTTGTAATATTTTAAAACTTTTCAATTACAGTTGACATGCAATTATTATATTAGTTTCAGGTGGACAACATAGTGATAATCCATTTACATAACTTACAAAGTGATCACCTTATAAGTCTAGTACCTACCTGACACCATACATAATTACAATATCATTGACTATATTCCCTTTGCCGTACTTTATATCCCCATGACTGGTTTTTGTTTTTTGGTTTTTTGCTCTGTTTTGTTTTTTAGAGAGAGGGGAAGGGGAGGAGAAAGTGAGGAAGAAAAACATCAGTTGATTGCCTCTCATACATACCTTGACTGAAGACTGAATCTGCAGCCTAGGCATGTACCCTGACTGGGAATCAAACTGGCAACCTTTTGCCTTGCAGGACAATGCCCAACCCAGCCACACCAGTCAGGACCCCATGACTGTTTCTAGAACTGCAATTTGTACATCTTAATCCCTTCCGGTTTTTCACCATTCCCTCTATCCCCCTCCAATCTGGCAACAATTAAAATGTCTTCTGTATCTATGAATTTGTTTGTTTGGTTTGTTCATGTATTTTGTCGTTTAGGTTTCACATGTAAGTGAAATCATATGGTATTTGCCTTTCTCTGTCTGGCTCATTAACTTTTTTAATGATTTTAGAGAGAGAGAAACATTAAGTTGTTTTTCCACTTACTTATGCATTCATTGGTTGATTCTTGTATGTGCTCTGAGTGGGAATCAAACCTGCAACCTTAGTGTATAGGGATGATGCTCTAACCAACTGAGTTACCTGACTCATTAACTTTTAATGAGGCAAGTTATGACTTATAATCAACAGTCACCTCCTCTGAATTAGTTAGGGAACTGGAACTCCAAACAAGACCCTTATCTTCTCTTTTAATCTCCACCCCTGGCAGCACAGTAAGGTTTAGGGTCTCTGCAACTCCAAATGGAGGTCTTTATAAAAGAGACTGCACAGAAAATTGAAGAGTTTCCTCTGTGAGGGCATTTTCCCTTCACATAAAGTTACAATAATAAGAGTTAATTGGGCAAAGACAAGAATCATACAATAGGAGTGAATGGGACACCAAGGAGATGAGCCACAGGCCCAGCCCATTGACAACCTTAGAGAGTTGAGCAAAGAGCTCTTTTGAACTAGGCAGTATGGAATAATATACTCCGATTCTGACTACAAATTAAACTAATTTTATTTTGAAAATCATTTAGAGCATTCACCTTGTGCCAGGCACCAATTTGCTTAGCAAATATGTATTCATTCTTGTTAGAGGGTATTTTTCAGATGTCCAGCCAGTAGGGTAATTAGCTGGACTTGGGTCCTGGAAACCGGACCCCCACGGTTGCATGCTCCGACCAAGCAGAACAAGGAACTTAACCTGTTATTCCTTTGAGTAGTGACCTGTTCCTTTAAACAATGACCTGGGGAATAGTGGAAAATTTTTGTATATACAAGCTGTATTTCTGTCCAAGTTCCTGCACCTGCAGGGTCCCTAGGGTCGGGGCTGTTCACCTAAGTCCGGCTTGTGGATGAGTGGACAGTCGTTGGCCAGCTAAAATAAATGCCACAATTTGGAATTCAAATTGTTTCAGACTCTCCATTCTCGCGAATGCACCATAACAATTCTAGCTACAAGCACCACACATACACATGTTCAATATCACCCAGACAAAAGAAACTACTCACTCTTTCCCTTCTGTTCATGAAAAACCAGAAACATAAATCCACTCCCATCAACATAATGGCTGTGGCCCATTAATGATAAGAAACCTGAATTGGAACTAAGGTCCACCAGATCATGGATGAGTTGGGCCTGACTGGACCTCCTTAAGGGCCACAGACTAAAGTTGGTACCTTAAAGTATGTCCCTTCAAATTTACAACTGTGGAATAAGACAGAACACAAGGGGGAGGAAGCAGTCCAGTGTTGCCATGGGCCTTCTCCCTTTCGAAGAGGTAGAAAACTAAATTAGAAAACCTCTTAAATCTTTTTCAGATATGTAACAATGATAATAAAGATAAAACAAACTACAAAGCTGGTTTTATTTATGTGTCCAGATATTAAACCACCAATAAGAAATTATTTTACAGATCCTAAACTCAGTATTAAGAATAAATAACAAAAACTTCTTACAGAATAATTGATATGCCAGCAGCACCAAAACAAGACTAAAATATAATGCTCATACTCCGAGGAAAAGTTTTAAATAAAAGAAAAATCAATTAGCCTATCTGAATTATTTATGCTATCAACATGGATTGATTCTCAAGCAACTTGAATCCTAGAACTCAAGCACATAAACCATTATTTAATTTTCTTTCTAATCTATTGTCTATACCCTTTCCTTTATCAGAAAGTTAATCAAAATACTTGTTGAGCACAATAAATATGCTAGCACTGGGCTAAGTGCTACGGGAAAAAAATAAATTATAAAGCACAATCTCTACCCTTAGGAATGACAAGATCTACTTACATGAAGAGAGAAAAAGGCCTTCCATGCAAGGGTAACAGCACAAAGAGAGAATAAGATTCAAGGTTAAGAAGAGCAATTCTTACAATAAGAAGTCATATTGGGTAGATAAGGTAGAGCCAAGCAGAAAACTTATATCAAAATACAGTAGGCAAGGGAAATCAGTAAGTACACAACTTGATAAAGTTGTGGTTAGAAAAGCTAGCAAGGCATGGGGGAAAGGAGAGATGATAAGTTTCTATTTGACCTTAATGCATTTGCCATTGTAATGGTTAAATTGTGCTCCCTAGAGAGGTATGTTCAGGTCTTAACTAACCCCAATCCCTTCAGCTATGAATATGACCTTATTTAGAAATAGGATCTTTGCAGACGTAATCAAGATAAAATGAGGTCACATGAATTAGAGTGGGCCCTAAATCCAATGACCAGTATCCTCATGTGAAGAGGAGAGGACACACAGAGAAAAGGCAGAGAAGGCCGTGAAAGCTAGAGCAATGCAGCTACAAATCGGGGAGCATAGGCAGCCACCAGAAAGTAGAGAGTCTGGAACAGATTACCCCTCAGAAGGAACCACCCCTTCCAGTGCCTTGATTTTAGACTTCTGGCCTCCTGAACTGTGAGAGAATAAATTTCTATTGTTTTAACCCACTTGGTTTGTGGTCATCTGTTACAGAAGACTCAAGATACTAATGCAGCCATGCTCTACACAGTAAATGTATGAAAATAGAAAAAATCAGATACAAGGTTTCATGATTGCCTGATTTATTTATTAAAATTATCATTTTATGCCTTCTTTTGAGACGGCTAACAGTTCTCAAATTATACTAATTTACACTGAAAATCTGATGTATCGAGAACATTGATCTCTTTTGCTTCTCCTATCAGCCAACACATATATAACCAAAACACAAGTTAAATTCACCCACTTATGAATTACAAGCTTTGAAACTACATTAAAACCAATATAGACACAATGGGAAGTTGGGTCAGGCTTTCAATGGACTGCAATAATTTCCTGTTTGCTTGTTTGTTTTTTAATTCAAAAGAAATAAACTTTTAATAAACATGACACTGTCTTTCCCCTCTACCTTTTACCTTTTACAGACAGTTTTCAAGAAAAATGCATTAGGCTCAATAGTCACACATACAAATTCTTTGTCACAACAAACACATACAACCTAGTAAAAATTTATTTTCTGTTTTGGAGTGATAATGAGGGTGGTTGAGCACTTAATGATATGATATGGACAACTGATATATTAAAGACTAAAAACATTAACAATATTTGCCAGTCATTGTGCTAAGTGCTTTGCATATATTAGCCCATATCCTCCCAGCATTATGATACAGCTGAATTACCCTTTACTCTGCTTTTGGTTATCAATAGCTTCAAAAACAAATATTTAAAATGTACAAACAAAACTCTGTAACACACTTTCTAGGAAACTATCCCATTGAAAAAGAAAACCTGGGAAGTTTTTTTTTTTATTATTATTAAAAAATATTCATCAGACCCCGGCTGCTGTGGCTCAGTGGATTGAGCATCGGCCTGTGAGCCAAGTGTCGCTGGTTCGATTCCCAGTCAGGGCACATGACTAGGCTGCATGTCAGGTCCCCAGTTGGGGGCGCGAGTGAGAGGCAACCACACAGTGATGTTTCTTTCTCCTTTCCCCTCTCTCTAAAAATAAAATAAAATAAACAAATAAATAAGTTATTTTTAAAAAAAAATATTCATCACAGCACTGTTCATCATGGTTTAACTAAGAAACACGCTCAATGTCCAAAAATAGAAGAATGATTAAATGACTAAATAATTAAATACCATATATATGTATAAAATGGTGCTTTAAAGCATGTTTAATATGAGAAAATGCTCATTATATGAATATTCTTTTCCTCATAATTTTCTATCTTTTTTAAATTCTTTATTATTTTTCAAAAAATAATAAAATCTGGCCCAAAAACAAAATGCTAGCAAGTGGCAGAACCAGGACTAACACCCAGAATTATCTGATTATAGAGCCCTGTGACCCACTACTCAACACTGATCTTATATAAAGTCCTATTTTTATCCCAGGAACACTATCCTAAAAAGAGGAACAAGTATGGTATGGCCAAGTACTATTTCACAAAAAAGACCATAATGACTATGAGCTTTCATAATGTAAAGTATTGCCTCTAGCTCTGGTTGTGGTTTCTTGGTTTTCTGGTGTGATCTATCAACAGAGCTCAGGTTGAATCAAATGTATTATGCGGAAAAGCAACATTAACCGAGAGAGTCATTACTCAGAGACAGACTGGCCAGGAAATCAGTGAAAAGAATGGACACCAGACCTCCCACTCCAGGCATTTCGGCTAAAAAGTCATTCATTAGCTGTTCCATATCCCTGGGGGGAAAGGAAATTATATCAACACATGTTATATATCCTTAATAAAACTGACAATTCTTATTCTTTTTTGCATTCCTTTCTCTGTAATCACAAGAATCTAGGACACAATGTGATCAGCAGGCACAAAATCAACACTACAAAGACTAATCCCTTAATAAAAGTAAAGGTATTTGCTTCATTTAATTTAAATACTTCACATTTTTATATTCACTCCACACATTCACAGAATACCTACTGTGTAAAAAGGATTAAGAGTTATCTCTGAAACATACCCATTAAGAACATTTTGCAAAAAGGTTTTAGGTTTCTTCTCCCTTCAACCTCCACCTTTTGCCATCCCTTCTCATATCTGCAAGTGCCTAGCAACGAACATCTGATAACAACATTTGCTGCCTGAGAGATCATGACCATAGTTATGGGAAACATTTTTAAATTTTATTAAAATTTTTCATTTGGCCATAGCCTAATTTCTTTTGGACTTCACTTATTTCAAGCCCTGAGCCTTCATAGTTTAAATAATCAGCTAATAATCCATCACAAGGCCTCAATGTGTGCAGCTTTTCAGACAGCTCTCCATCTCTATGCCCTGTTACTGTCAAGAAATCCCAATTAGTTTAGTGATTTGCATGAGGCCACTCTCTAAGCCAGCAAGTGACTGTCACTGCTCCCAAGGGGGGCCAGTGCAAGGCTTTGTCAAAGTTCTGAGTTACCATCTCAAAATTTTACTATTCATCCCCATCTCTGTGAACCACATTAGTGAAAATATTCTCATCTGATAAAACTTGTTATTTTTATTTTATTTTTTCATTCCCATGAAGCTATAATGTCAATGAATATTGTGTAGGTCAGCTAGACAAATTCATATCATGATCTAATTAAATGTATTATTTTTCCTCTTCATTTACAGGATGAAGTATCCCCTTTTTGAAAATAAGATTTACAGTGGCTTTACCAGTTGACTTGGTATCCTTAGATTCCTTTAATAAGAATGATCAGCATCATGTCAGAATAAAACCTCCTTACAATAATTCCATAGTTACAGCTGCAGTCTAGAGGGGGAAAGCACTGGCACCTCTCCTTTCAATCATTCTTGAATTATGCAAATAAATATAAGCAGAGTTAGAAACTTCAATTTCTAAGGGGAGACATAATGAAAGGAATATTTGAAGAAGGAGAGAAGTTAGCCAGGTGATAAGGCAGGAAAGAGCTTTTATGAATGAAGGAATAAATAAAGTCAAGGCAAGGAGACTGAAAAGAGAATAAGAGATGAGCTGGAGAGGAGAACAGGAACCAGGCTGTGGAATGTCACTATAAGGAGCTATAGGGAGCCAGAGAATGGTTCCAAAGAGGAGTGACATGATCAGAGCTGTAGACTAAGAAATAATCAGGACAGGACAAAATGAAAGTATAGGATTTAAGGCTGTTCTCCCAAGAAGCCTGACTATAGACAGAAAAAAGAAAGGCACTGATGAGGCAAAGAAGCTAGTAGGAGCAAGAGACATTGAAGAAAAAGGAATCAGGAGATACTTGTCAGAAGAAAAGGCTGCTGGTGTGTATCTAAGTGTAGGAATAAAAACTTGAGAGCATTATCCACCAGAGACCACCTTCCTACTCCAGATGAGTACTTGAATCTAGATCTCCCATATAGAACACCAAGTCTTCCAGTTTCTAGCTATTCAAAGCAGTCTGAGAATAAACAGCACCTAGAAGTTTGTTAGAAATGCCGAATCTCAGGCCCTACCCCAGACCTCCTGAATCTGAACCTACATTGTAATAACTTTGCTAGAAGTTTCCCTTACACACTGAAGCTTGACAAGCACTATTCCACACAATCCCGGGGAACTTGCAGGAATTACGGAGAACAGGAAAGGAACCAAAAGACTATAGATGGGGAAAAGGGAAAGAAGAAAAATACAGCAAAATTCATATTGGCAACTAGATGCTAGAATAAATTATTGACAGGAAGGCCAGACATAATCATAATCTCTAAAAACCAGCAAGGTCACACTAAGAATTAATCACTTCAGATTCTCCTTATTTTCTTATATCAGTAAGCCTAGGAGATGCAGTAGACATAGTATATCTCAGTTTCAGTCAAGTTTCTGATAATATGTCTCAAAATATTTTTGTAAACAAGAAATGTGGGCTGGTGATACTTCTATTTAATGTAGTCATAACTGGTTTAACAATTATTCCAAAAGGGTTTTGACTTATGAATTAAAATTAACCTAGATTTTCAGATCTCTGGTGATAGGACCTCCCACCTCCTCTCTCCAGACCATTCAGAACTTCTTTTATTGATAATTTAGATACCAATACAAAAGATACATAGCTAGTATCACTGAGAGCAATAATGTTATATAATGGCATAAGCAGGCTTCCCCTCCCCCCAAAGTTACTAGATGGATAGAGAAAACTAAAACATTTTAATTTTCGTTTAGATAAATTAAAATGACGACAAAATTAAAGCGTTAATCTGGGTTCCTAAATTGACTAAAGACAAGGATGATGAAAAAGAAGCATAACAGCAGTACATGAAATAAAGCCTTGTGAGTGTTGGTAGATGCTAAATTCAGTATGACTCAATATATTGACATTAACATGAACTCAATAGGAATATGTAAGTTCAGTTCAACCTATTTGCCAAACTCCCCAACAAGGCTGGTGTTAAGATTAAAGCGGGGCAGCAGAGATTTAAACCAGCTTTAGCATTCTACAACTTGAGATAGTACACAAAGATCCCACAGTAAAAATTAAAGATGCCTAATATTAACAATAAGAAGGTCTAGTAAGCAGACCAAGTGGGGTGTACTTTTAAAGCTGCCCACATGCTCCCTAATTGTTTATATTCTAATGAGATTTGCATGCTAATCAGCAAAACTGTCCCCAAAGCCACATGGCCCTTGATTGGTCCTTATGATCTCCCACTTGCCCTCTATGTTTTCTTCTGTGCCAAGCTGAAAATGTCCCTTGACTACCTTAGATGTGTTCCCATGTCTACACTGCTCTTTTGATAAAGACTTAAATTTCCTAGTTTGGGAAGGTCACTGCATACACACTGGGTATTTGGAGGACACATTTAGGCTTCAGACATCTCAGGGACACTGGGAAGTCCAGACTAGTGGCAGGTGGGTGGAATTTCAAGGCCTTAATCACTGAGTTACCAGGAAGACCCAGAAAAATGGGTGAAGGTGAGAGGGTATGTGATGAGTCTCTGTGAAATTGCGCACACTGCTTCCATTTTTATTTTCATTTCAATGAAAATGTTAATTTTTTTTTTAATTCTGCAGAGATCAAGTAAAAAGATGACTTAGTACTCTCCAATTTTTGTAGCTTCAGACAGTTCCATCATGTTTCTGACCGTCAAGCCCCATTTTGAGATATTAGTTTGAAAGGCAGAGAAGGAGCACCTAAAGATGAGGGTGAGTAGTCACATAACCCCACCACTCCTTTTATAAAAGGATATAATACCTCAAAGGGCAACCATCAGAAGCCCCGCTCCTGGCTTTTTTAATAAATAATTTAGTTATTACTTATAGGATAGTGATTGAGATGGAGATGGTTGACAGGGGCAGAATTAGAAAATTAGATGACTTCTTTCACAAAATTGGGAGGTAAGTTTATAAGTCATATTTGAGAAGAGGAAGGCCCTGACTAATCATACTGAGAGTCTCTATTTTTTCCATACTTCCTTCAAGCCTTAAACAGCAATAGCTATTAAAAGGTGGGTAGAACTAGAACCAATAACCCCCAAAATAAATCCCTATTTCTTTCCCATTCCAGCCACCTCTCTTTGCAAGAGTAAGTTGGCTGAAAACAATGCTTGAGCAATGACTTGAGCACTCACCTTAAATAACCAGTCTTCTCCCTTCCATCCTCCTGATATCTACCCTCATTGCCTGACTCCCAGGAAGATGCCCACCTGTAACTAAGAAATCGGCAGGCATCCCTTCGATCATTGTTAAAGTATGAAGCACCTGCATTAAAATCACATTGCTTATTCATTAAAAATATAGACTCCAAGATCCCATTGTCAAACCCACTGAAACAAAATTTCTGTTGGTGACTCTCAGGACTGTGCATTTTTAACAAATGATTTTAACGCATGCTAGGTTTAAGAATCTCTGCCTTGAAATTACAATCACAGTGAGGCAAAGTGATTTACCAACAATCAACCCATTCGACAGCAGGCCCAGGCTAAAATCCACCCTTCCTAAGAGCCTGCTGTGATCTTTACCAGCTAGAGCCCACTAACTTGTTACTAACAAGAAAAATGACTTGGCACTCTTCAGAGAAAAGTCTTGTCCAATCTTAACAACGACAGCATCCTGCTGCAAAATAGGCAGTTAACCCTCTAGTCTCTAACACAGCCTTTCATGTGGCAGAGGCAGAAAGCTTCATGTTAGGACTTCTGATAACCTGTAGAATCATCGTTGCTAGATTTGTAGCCTTGAGAGAAGGCCTCAGAAACAACAGGACAAATACAAAAGGTGCTATTCTCATCGATCAATGAAAGGGTCTGGAAACCGAAATTTGATTATTTTTTCTCTGCTTGAGTCTCACTTGAACTCTGTGTTCCTGGAAATTAAATTCACACTCAGGTTGATTTGAGAGAGTCATCCTTTCCTTTCCATTTAGCAGCCTTTGAAAGTGTTTCTTGTCTTTAAGAAACTGCACAGGAGGCCCCAACAAAACAGTAGTTGTAATTAAAGGTGCAAATGAATACACACAGGGATGTGCAGGGAACCAGGGAGTAAATATCAACATACCCTCTAACACGAGGCAGAGGTGTCCTCTAACATTCTCGCTCAGAAAGTACAAAGTCACTCTCAGTACAATTACTTTATTGGAAACAAGTAATAAATTACTTTATTTGGAATTTTGTTTGGAGAAGGCACAATGACCTAGAATTACTTTAATCGATGGGCTTCTTATAAAGGTCATCTGATGGAATAAGTTAAAAAAAAAAAAAAAAAAAGGAGGCAACTGTATCATTCATCATTCCTGGTCATGTAAACCCACAACTGCGAATTTTATAAAGTCTTATTATAAAGCTATAAATGATTATGTCATGGAGTTTGTGAATGGCCATCAGACAAAAGGGGAGAAAACTTCCTTAAAGAAATCTGAATGGTTACTTGTGGCTTAGGTCGAAATTTCAGCAGCCACATTATACATGGGTTTTTTGTTTGTTTGTTTGTTTTAATGTAGTGTCTCGTTCATACAGCTTGGAAATGAGAATGGGCCCTGAAAACTCTATGAGCTGGCTCCAAAATGCTTCTAGCTAAAGAAGCTGCTGAAGTCAAGAGGTATGTGGAGAATCAGAACAACTTCATCATGAATTTTAAGTAGGAAAAAAAAGTAGTTCTAACTTTACACACTATTTTGTCACTGGAATTGAAAAATTCTATCAAGGCATCAAGACACAACAGATAGAGCACACCAAAGTAAGGTATCAGGTTAAGATGTAAATTTTTCAAAGTTATGATCAAGTGTTTATAACACCTGAACCCTCACCCACCTCGAGGGTCTAAAATATACAGAAATCTGTGGGTAGACACTGTGTCCTACCCACCCAGGAAAGAAGGGAGGGGTGATGTCTTTCCCCACAAGCCTAGAAAGAGGGCTCCAACAAGCCCATGCAGACAGCTTGAGGCATGGCCCCTGTGACTGGGTTCACAGTGAATTTTGACTGGCTCCAATCAGAAACTTAAAGGGCAAGATGGGCTGATGAGCTGCTCAAAGAGGCTAGAGCGGGCAGCCAGCACTCCCAAAATTTAGCAGGGTCAATGATGTATGTTTACTTGTATTGGGTGTGGGCCAATAGCAGGGGTCACGTCAGGGCTTGTTCAAGAGGGTCACCTGCAGGGGTAAACAGCCCTCAGCAGAGAGAAGTTGGAGGTCCAGCAGCATTCATGGGCTAAGGATAAAGTAACAATATAGGGAGGCATCACCACCATCAAGGGACAGAAAGGTAACTGTGCAGATAGCATGAAGCCACCTTACAAAAGGATCAGTCTGTACAGCCAAGAAACCTTGGCCATTAGCTTGAGATGGGGAAGGAAGCTGACCAGTCTCCTCTGCCCAACTTCAAACTTCTCCCAGGCAACAGGCCTGGACTGGGGATTGTGGGGAGGGGAGAATTTTTCATTTTCAATCAAGTTTGGTGCTTTGACTCCTTCATCAGACTGCACATATTATGTGTAGTAATTCCCCTTTTAACTGTGGGGAATACATTTCAGGACCCCTAGTGGATATCTGAAACAGTGGATAGTAACAGACCCCAGACCCTCTATATACTATATTTTTTCCTATACATACATACCTATGATAGTTTAATTTATAAATTAGACACAGTAAGAAATTAGCAACAATAGCTAATAATAAAATAAAACAATTAGAACAACATGCTGTGGTAAAAGTTATGTAAATGTGGCATTACTAAGTAAAAAAGGGGTAACTAAAACACAAGCACTGTAACACCAAGACAGTCTGTCTCATAACTGAGAGGGCTCCCAAGTAACAAGTGGGGTGCACAGACAGCATAAAGATGCTGGACAAAGGGAATGATTCAAGTCCCAAGTGGGACACAGCAGGACATCAAGAGATTTCATCACGCTACTCAGACCAGCATATAATTTTTTTAGATTATGAATTGTTTATTTCTGGAATTTTCCATTTTGTATTTTTGGATGGTAGCTGACCAAGGGTAACTGAAACCTGGACAGTGAAACTGCAGATAAGGGTGACTACTGTATTAAACCAGAAAAGTTGTGGAGTTATCCATGCTTTCATACAAGAAGGTCATATAAATGAAATTGAAATAAAAAGGAACAAACATGGATATATGTGACTATTTGGATGAATCTCCAGGGAACTATACTGGATGAAAAAAAAAAATCCCAAAGGTTACATGCTTTTTATTCCATTTATAAAATGCTGTGAAATCACAAAATCTTAGATATAGAGATGAGATTAGTGGTTGCCAAGAATTAAGAAGGGGATGAGGGCGAGAGGAAAGTAGATATGGCTATATAAGGGCAACAGGAGGACTCTTTGTGGTGATGGATATGTTCCATATCTTGACTGTATCAATGTCAATTTCCTGGTTATGACACTGTACCTATCATACATACCAGGTACCATGTGTAGACTATTAGGGGAAACTGGATAAAGTGTATACGGCATGTCTCTGTATTTTCTTTTTTACAACAGCATGTGAATCTACAATTATCACAAAATAAATAGTTTAATTTTTTTAAAGGTGCTGAAAGCTGTGTGTATACCAGTGGATGGAACAAGTGATGACTAGCCTTTATTACAGTGATTCACATTCTATCAGCTGAAGATGCTTTCAATCTTTTGTAAAACATACTGCATTCAGTTGTGCAAAAATCAGGGTTTTCACCCTAATACTTGTTAGCTTTTCTTGTGAATTAGTTTACTAGTCCTGCCATAACAAAGTATCACAAACTGGGTGCTTAAATCAACAGAAATTAATTGTCTGATGGTTATAAAAGCTAGAAGTCCAAAGTCAAGGTGTTGAAGGGCCATGCTCCCTTGGAAGCCTGTAGGGGAATCCTTCCTTGACTCTTTAAAAGTTTTTGGTGGTTTGCCAGCAATCTTCAGTGTTCCTTGGCCACGGCTGCATAACTCCAATCTCTGCCGTTATCACATAGTGTTCTCCCTGTGTGTCTCTATCTTCATGTGGCCATCTGATAAAGATACCAGTCATGTTAACTAAAGACCCACCCTACACCAGTATGACCTCATCTTAAGTAATTCTATCTGCAATGACTCTATTTCCAAAAAAGGTCATATTCTGACCTACTGGGTAAGACTTTCACATAATCTTGGGGGGAGAAACACAATTCAATCTGTAACACTTGGTTAGAATCAAAATATTGTTTGCTGTTTTCATACCCCCACCAACATCCCCATTTCCACCACTGAGCTTCCAGGACAGACAGAGAGAAGGAGCAATTGATAGAAACTCAATGACATCACTATGATCTCACACATCTATGATCCATCTAGCTCAGGATAGGCAGCCAAATAGCTGGAGCTCCCTGATGATAACACTGCCTCTCAGCTACTATCCCATAGACAGGGTCATGGCTCCAGGCTGCTTCTAGCAATAATTTCGACTGCCTAGGATCCAAAATCTTCTAAAAGTAACAGTGACATCCTCATACACATTATGTTACTGGTTCAAAATGTTGCCCATCTTATTTCATTGGCTCACTCTAACTTAAGTCAGCCTACAACTTCTGTCCTTAGGGATTTCCTATCAAGAGACCAGCTGTCCCTACAGATATCTGATTTTTGTGAACATTGCTCTAGGCTACTGGCTGTGACTGTGAGTGAATCCCTGCTGTAGACAAAATACATGTTCCTTTCCAAAAAACTCTTAAGCCTCATGCAAATATAGTGGCTATTTAATTAATTGTTCTATTTAATTTCCCCCAACATTTCATTCCATCGGTCACTACTTACTGAGCACCAACTATATGCCAGACACTGTTCTAGATGTTGGAGACACAGCACTGCCTGAGACAAAGTCTCTGTCCTCATGGCACTGCAGTCTAATGCAGAAGGACAAACAAGGTAATAGCTGGGATTATAACCAAACAAACAAGGTAACAGAGCTGGGATCATAACTGCTATAGAAGAAATAACTAGGAGGATGTGATAGAAGTGGAGGGAGGACCACTTTAGATAGGCTGTCTTGGAGAAAGTGACGTATGAACACAGGTCAGCCACAGGAAGCATGTAGGTAAGAACATTCCAGGGCAGAGTGAAAAGCAAGAACAATGGCCTTCAGTGGTATTGAACTTGGCATGTCAAAGACACCGAAAGGTGGTTTGGAAGATGTGGGGGATGCCTCTGCTTTGCTCCTCTCTACCTTTTGCCACTTGCTCTGTGCCTTCTGCCTTCGCACTGTCTATTTAACTTGACATGAGTCTGGCCCAGGTTCTTCCCAGTACTTGGATGCCTGGACCGTGTGCTGACAAAGCTTCTGTTCTCCCCTCTATGCCCTGGGCTTGGATCAGCTGGGGACACACATTTTCCCCACCCCCTGCCCCTGCTTAGAGATGGACACTGGCCATGGTGAAATCTGAAGCAGAAAACATTGAGCAGCTCATTCCCCAACCTGCCAGATGTCCGAACTTCCTCCACACCACACAACGGACTGTGGTGAGTGTTGTGTTTCTCAGGACTCACTCACAGCCTTACTCAGTGGCCTCCCCATAGCTCTTACACACCCTAATGAACACGGAAGCAAGCTTACGGCCCAAAGATTGTTGAGATCATCTTCCCCTGAGAGGCTACAACTAACCATGACACTATTTCCCTTTTCTAACACAGCTCAATTGTTTTTATTACCAAGTTTTAATATTAATTAACCATGAACAACTATTTATGTGTAAGTAACTCCTGATTTTTTTAAGGGATGTTTTACTTAGAAAAAGAGCGATTATATGCTGATTTGGGAGAGTTGCCAGTATTTCCTGATCCAGTGCACTCTCCCCTGGGCTGTCTCTGCTCATGCACGAGCCTTTGACAACCCTATGGTGGTCAGCCTCCCTTTCATTCCTGGGCACCTTCCACTGCTGACCTCTTGCTCAGCCAGATGTACAGTCCTCCTGTGTCCATGAGCACCTCTCCAGTTACTAGCCTGTCTCTAGCTTCTACTCAATTATCGGGAATCTGGATTTCAGTTGCCCTTCATTCCTGGGCATCAGACTCTCATTGCATCAGGCCCTGCCTGGCTGTGAGAGGGGGCTAATGAGCAAGTCATTACCCTTCCAACTTGTTTACCTAAGTGGAAGATACAAATGGTGACAAAAATATTATGTATCGGTCAGGATATTTCTGTTGTGCATTACAGAAACCCAACTCACACAAGTTTAAAGGGAGGTTTGCGGTTTTCTAGTTCACATAATTGGAAAATACAGGCTCAGGAACTCTCAAACAATATATATCATCAGGTGGTTTCTCTCTCTCTCTCTTTCTAAGTCTCTCCTTCCCTCACTCCCTCCCACCCTTCCAGCTTTCTCTCACTCTCACTGCCCTTATTCTCTCCTAAGCAGACAGCCCCTGGCTTCCTTTATCCCTGCTTAGCAGCTCCTTTGAAAAAAAAATGGGCGGCTTCTCTACCAGAAGCTCTATGTCAAGTACTTTGACCAAGCCCGGGTCCTGTGACCATCCCCGGACTAACCATTTAGGACAGGAAATATAAACCTGGGACCAACAAAGTGTGGACCATGTGACTACCCCTCCCTGTCTTCTGGGGTGTTAGTAGGGCTATACAGAGTACTGTGAAGGGCAGACATATAAGGAACCACCTGGGATAGACTACAGTTTGATTCATTTCATTCCATAATCTTCCAACTACCTGCTACCCTCTGCTACATAGGCTGAGAAGCTAAAAATACTGTTTATAAGATAGCCTTGTAGTTAGGGTACAGGCTCACAATCTAGGTTCTACCCAGCAGCTGTGCCCTAGGAAAGCAGACATGATTAAAGTCAGGTGGTGATGGGGTGCAATCATCAGGTTTTCTTGTAAGTACAGGGAGATGACAGATGCCTTTGCTTCTTCTTCTAGGCCACCTGTGTCCCAGGGTTCTAGAATCTACTCCCTTACTTCACTGGTGGTATATGCCTGCAGCTTCATGATTTCTGCTAGAACCAGTGATATGACTGTGCATATTTTTTACTGTATCTCTAGCTCTGTGACATCCAGGCTCTCCCATAAATTCTGAAAGCAACCTAATACCCTGTAATAAATTTCTTAGTTCATAAACTGGCTAGTTTGGTGTAGAAGTAAAATACTTCATCCTGCTACATTATGGAAAAAAGGTGCACATTATGTCCCACAGTCAGGAGGAAAAACAAACAAAACAAAACCCTTGGTCCCTGAGCCCATCTCCTCCCTCATTAAAAAGACCCAGGACCACTCTGTCTAGTTCTGATCCTCACAAACAATGAAGTCTTGAGGCTTTCTTATAAGTTACTGACTTCTAATAAAAACTTTATTGTCTTATAACTTTATTGACTTTTACAATGCTGGTATGTGAAGATATGACAGAATCTTTGAGGTTATAACACTCATGTGAGATAAATGTTTTTTTTCCCCCACAATAAATATAATAACTATAAATTGGGTAATCTTGCAGTGGCTTTCTTTTAAATGCTTGTATTATATTTCATTTGGCAAGCCAATCCTTCTAAAGCCTGACCTCCTTTGCAATCCATCTCAGCAAGTAAAATGTTTTCCTTTAGTAAATGCTTTTGTAGTTGTGTCTTCTTCTAGCAATAGGCTCTGTTGTTTACAACTGAGAACTCCGATGAATACTGGAAGGTAGGCTCACAACTGGCAGTGCACTTATTGTTGGGGGAGAGCAGTGCTGTTAGCGGGGAAGGGGTATACTGAAAAAATAAAAACAAAATGTCCCTACCTTATTTCATAATGTTATTATGAATGAATAATGTGGTATATGTTATAAACTATAAACCCTAGCAAAAATGTAAGGCAAAGGCAGTATTCTTGATTGGTAGTAACCATGTCGGCAGGTAAGTGAAGGGTACCTAGCATTGCACAAGAAGCATCCATCCCCATTAGCAAAACTCTCCTTGCCCTTCCTCATTAAAGATCCTCTATGAATTTCCTAAAGTGCCCACAGGTAATGTCTTTCTAAATAAAGTTGACCATGATGGGAAATAAACATTCCTGAGTTCTCTTCCTTCATTCCACTTACTATATGTTGTTTTCCTTAATCTTCCAAGGTACTCTTACTCTGACCAGATGCCACCAACTCACTTTAAAGTGACCTAACTTTTGGTTACGTATCTCCTAGAAACAAGTCTGGCAATCATCCCACCTTCTGCCCTTAATGTGTCCTGCTTACTCTCTCCACCTTCCGGTTCTGGCAACACAGAACTTAGAACATTGCTATGAACACCTAAAAGTGCTGGATAAAATAGAAGACCTCTTTAAATTCTAGCTGAGCTTACAAGAACAGAAAATCCCCAGTTGTCTGAGACAGAGACCAGAATGCTTCCTCTGAGGGGTGATTTTCAGACCAGAAAATAGGCTCTCACTGCTAACTTTAGGCATCAACACCCACACAAGGACTGAATAGACTGTGGACTCACCTGAAGCAGGTAGTTGAAACAGAAATTCCTACATAAAGCCAGAATCCCCAAAGGGTAGCTACCTCAATGAAAGAGAAGGGGGAAAATACTGTATCCTCAGAGAGATGACAAGGAAATATGTCTTTTCCTGTGGTTGAGGTCTTGCTAATGACCCTAAGACACCTGGCAAAAGCAAATCTGAAACTGTTCTAGAGGCTAATTCTGCACCCAAGATCTCAAAGAACCCTCCAGAAAAGGGGAAGAGCCTCACAATCAAAAACTTATAAACACACAAGGAAATGATCCACAATAAGTGAAAGTCAGCAGACTGAATAAGCATCCCAAGGTAACAATGTGAAATAGTATGAGGTCTGTCCAGAAAGTATCCATCTATGTAATATGAAAAGAGACATTTATTGAAGAATATACAAGATACAAGAAACATTGTACATAGGACAATGACACCTCAGTCCCCTTCAAAGTAGGCACATTGGGACCTCACACAGTTCTCCCAATATCTCTTCCACTGTTCAAAACACTCTGCAAAATCCTTCGTTGGAATCGCCATCAGCTGCCCAATCATATTTTCCTGAATCTCATCTATGGTCTGAAATCTCTTCCTTTTCAAAGGAGATTTTAGTTTGGGGAAAAGTCAGAAGTCACAGGGTGCCACATTTGGGCTGTAGGGGGGCTGAGTCACCTGGGTGATTTGATTTGACATGACGCATGAGCGGGCACGCTGTTGTGATGAAGCTGCCTATCACCAGTTGCCCATAGCTGTGGCTGTCTTCATAGTATTACATCTCTCAACCAATGAATAACATTGAGGTAGTGCTCCTTATTAATTGTTTGGCCTGGAGGGGCATACTAATGATGAACAACACCTTCCCAATCAAAAAATACAGTTAACATAGTCTTGATCTTGCTACACTTTGCCATGCCATCTTTGGACATGGAAAATCAGGCGACTTCCATTGGAACAATTAGGCCTTCATTTCTGGATCACAGACCATAGCCATAGACCCATGATTCTAGTGATGACCTTCTTAAAGAAATCTGGTCCATTGGTAGTGGTTTGAATCAAGTCATTAGCAACTGCAGCACAATGTTCCTTCTGTTCTGGTAGCAGAAGCCACAGAATGCATTTTGCCATGACACATTTCATGTCAAGATCCTGCATTAAAATCTCGGACACAGTAGTTTTTGGAATCCCCAGATCAGCTTCTAGTTCTCTCACTGTCAGTGACCAATCTCTGTGGGTTGCAACCATAAATGTTCAACACTCTCAAGTGTTCTACTTGTTGAAGGCCTTCCAGAACATGAATCACTTGCAACTGATTCTTGACCATCTTTGAAGTGTTTGTGCCACACTTTTATTTGCACTGCACTCATTGCACCATCCCATAAAGCCTTCTGGATGATCCAAATGGTTCCCATTGAGGAATGTCATTGAAGCTTAATGCAAAATTTGTTGCAGATTCATTGCTCTACTCACTCAGTCATTTTGAATGTGAACACAACCACATAGCACACATGCTCACTCAACAGCATCTACCACCCCCACTGACTAGTACAGTGAAGTTGTCGTTGTTCATGCATGTGCATTCCAGTCCACTCTCTTTGGCCACCAGGTTACATCAATGTCACACAAACCATTCTCATTATATTAACAATGGCTGGACCTTTTTCTGGACAGACCTTGTATGTTGTAAATTATGAAAACAGAAATAAAAACCATAAATAAAGCACAAGACACTAATATCAACTGATGCCCGCCTGTTCCTTTATATACCAGTGTGTGCCTATACTCTCAATTTTTCTAAATGTTTTATACATAATAAATAGGCTTGTCTATATGATGTGACTACAGGTTCCTAAAAGATCCATTCCACAAATATCCATCCCACCCATTCCCCACATTACCTGTCAAATATATGAAATAATCAACTTAGTCACTCTTTTTTGCTTAAGATAATGAACTCTTTTTTTAAGTACCTTTAAAGGTCAATATATTAATGTACAAACATCTCTTAACATCCACATCTAAAGTGGTTTATTTATTAGCATGCCACCATGAGGGAATGGAATACAGATACAGTACTATTACATTTGGAAGAGAGAAATAAGCAACTCAAAATAAAGTCATTAGGCCTCTAAAAGGACAAGGAAATAAGTGGTATCTGTAGAGATGGAATGAAGAAAGTAAGAACTCTGAAAATGGGGGATGACTTTCTGAAGATAGTGATTTATTTTTACTTTTTAGTTTTATCCAGAGTAAATCCTTACTTCTAAATTTTGCTGAGAGTCACTCATACTTTAATCTAACCAAAAACTCTAATAATGTGACTAATAACAATTTTCCACCTAGCCAATATGGAAGCTTCTTGACAATAAAATGTTTTTACAACAACTTCTAGTCACTACTCAATTTAATGTCTTATTGTGAAAATGGCAAGTAGAGAAATTCTCTGGCACACTCTACAGAAGAAATACTGTCAGAGACGGAAAAAGAGTCATTGTCTGTTTGTTCCTGTTTTGAGACTAATTTCCTCCCATTCTACAAAATCTCACCCAATAAAGTAAATGTATATTTCTTGCAGAACCATGGATACTTGGAGCTGAGACTTTGTGACAAGAAAAAACTAAAAATGAAAATTCTAAACAGTAAATTAGTTGCTTTGTCTACTAGCATCAAAAATATCCTACTGCTATACCTTTAACTGTCAACATATAAAAAATATTTTAACACCATGTAAACACTGCTCTGACTGGGGAGAGGATTCTTGAAAAGGTTACATTTCTAATACTAAAGGCAAAGGATTTCTGTATTTCAGTAGCACAAGATCATAGACTAAAGTCCAGAACAAAGCAGAACTAGGTATAAAGAAAAAAAAAAAAAAAAAAGTCTTCCTGCTTTAATGGGACCATTGCTATTGGAACATTTGGAAGGGTATAATTGTTTTAAATATTTTTGAAGTTAGTTATTTTAGATGACAGCAACTTCTGCTAGAAACAATTTAATGTACCATATTTATGATGTAGCCAGTCGCATATTAACACATAACTGAGCCCTAATAAGAACAAGGCATATTAACACACATGAAAAGGGCTAACTGCTAGTCATTGTGGAAAAATCCAAGGAACACACAAAAAAGCAATTACCTAATTACATTACAGGTCTTTTTAAAATTTTTATTTTATTGTATCTTTTTCATTACCCTCTTCCACCTCCATCCCCACCCCACAATCATCACACTGTTGTCTGTGTCTATGAGTTCTTTCTCTCTTTTTTCTTTTTTGCTTAATCTCTCCACCCTGCCCCCAATCCCCTGCCAGAGCTATCAGCCTGTTCTCTCTGAGTCTGTCTGTTCTGCTTTTTAGTTCACTTTGTTCATTAGATTCCACATATGAATGAAATCATATGGTACTTGTCTTTCACTAAGTGGCTTATTTCATTTAGAATAATGTTCTCCAGGACCATTCATTCTGTTACAAGGGTAAAATTTTCTTCTTTTTCACAGCCAAGTAGTATTTCATTGTGTATATATATGTACCATAGCTATTTTATCTAGTCATCTACTGGGCTGCTTCCAAATCTTGGCTATTGTAAATAACACTGTAATGAACACAGGGGTGTATATACTCCTTTGAATTAGTGTTTCAGGTTTCTTCAAAGTAAGTCTTTATTAATACATTGGAGAGGACAACCCACAGAATGAAAGAAAATATTTGCAAGTCATATATCTAATAAGGATCTAGTATCCAGAACATAAAAGGAAGTTTAAACTCAGTGACAAAAGGGCAAATAACCCAATTTAAAATGGGTAAAGGATCTAAACAGATATTTCCCCAAAGAAAATATGCAAATGGCCAATAAGGGCATGAAAAGCTGTAATTAGGAGAGTACAAATCAAATTCACAGTGAGATACCACATAACACCTACTACAATGGCTATAATAAAAGACAATAATAAATGTTAACAAGGACGTTGAGAAATTAGAAGCCTCATACACTGCTGGTAAGAAAGTAAAATGATGCAGCCATTTTAGAAAGCAATCTCGCAGCTCCTAAAAAAGGTAAACTTAGAATTACCATATTACCCAGAAATCTCACCCCTGTTGTATACCCAAGGGAACTGAAAACATTATGTCCACATAAAAACTACACTAATGTTCATAGCAGCATTATTCATAATCGCCTATAACTCTATTGCAAACCAAATGAAGGATATGCTATAACATGGATGAACCTTGTAAACACTATATTAAGTGAAAGAAGCCAATTACAAAGAACCACATATTATATGACTCTATACATATAAAATATTCAGAACAGACAAATCCACTGAGACAGAAGGTAGATGAGTGCTAGCCTAGGGCTCAGAGTATTGAGGATAAATATTATTTGAACAATATTATATACAATTCTTGAGTTCTAAAAATTCATAGCAATTAATGTTTCCTATGGTTGGAATATTATAGTTATTCCAAGATGTTGGGGATTTTTCCTAGTACTGGGAACTAAAATTGTTTTCAAAAAAGATCAGTAAGTCATGATCAGTACAAATAAACTGAAGAGAAACAGAGTTTACCACCCCAAAATATGCTTTTTGAGGATATTGATTACTTTAAACTGGTTATTTTTAAGAAACAAAACCTCAGATGAACCTTTGACTCACCCCTTTAACTGCTTAATGGAATTCAGATTTTTAAAAACCTGCTCCAGGAAGGAAGGAAGGAATGAATATATCAATGAATTCAGTGTGGCAGATATGGAAGAACCTAGCACTCTGTCTGTTAGAATCCTCTTGCAACAGATTGCACATGACTCTGGAACTAAGCTCCGAGCCTCACCTGTATTGCCAGCAAGATTCAATTACATAAATATGCTTCTATGGGACAAATCCTCAGAGAACAATGAATCAAGAATACCAGTAAGTAACAAGTACACAGGACAATGTTATTTAGCTAAGCCCTTAAGGAAACCAGAAGTGTCTTTCACTTTTGCACAAGTTCTCTGATGCTTGATTTCTAAACATTTACCCATATTTATACTTTTTCTGAAAATAAAAAGGATCAAATAGAATTCTCTCCTAGGAGGGCCCAAGTAATGTGGAGGGGAGGAAATATGTCCCCTTTGACCAACTCAGACATAACCAAGATCAAGGGGAAATCAGTCTCCTGTTTGGAGGCATCCACGAAAACAGTTTTTGCATGTCAATTAAAGTGCTGTGTGGAAAAAGAGTTGAAATAAGGGCGGATTTAACTAGAAATTCCTTAATTCAATGCAAGCTACAAAAATAGAAATATTACATGGGAAGCAGAACATTTGTTAAATGTGCACCATTTGCCCTGACCGGGCAGCTCAGTTGGATGGAGTGTCATCCCAATGCACCAAGGTTGTGGGTTCGATCTCTGGTCAGGGCACATACTAGAAGCAACCAATGAATGAGTGAATAAGTGGAACAACAAAATCGGTGTTTCTGATTAAGCATTTCCGGCCAAGATGGAAGCATAGGTAGACATGCTTCTCCTCCTCACACAACCATAAAAAGGATCACAACTAACTTCAAAATTAAAAATGACCAGAAAATCAAAACCAAGGATTTAAAGAAGAAATATTCATCCAGACAGGTAGGAGGGAGAGAGAAAGGGAGCCAGGGCCAAGAGGACATGGTGTAGTGGCGGCCAGGCAGAGGCAGCCAGACAGCAGCAGTGGCTGGCATAATGGGGCAGTCCCACATTCATGTATGGCAGATAAAAAGCCAGGAGGGACAGCTGGGGAACAATCCCAGCCTAAGGCCAGACTGCGAAGCCCAGGGTTCCAGTGCTCGGAAAATAAAGCCTCAGAGCTTCTGGCTGTGAAAACCAGTGAGGGTTAGGGCATCAGAAGAAACTGCTCATCTCTCAGGACAGTCCATTTAGAGGGCTCCTACGGTCCTAGAACATACACAAACCCCCCCACCCTGGGAATCACCACTAGGGCAACAGCTAGAGGGGAGCCATTCATATACAGGAAGTGGGTGAAGTGACTGGAGAGTGCCAGGCAAGTAGCACTGTTCACTCTCTGATCCCTCCCCAACACACAGCACCACAAAGCAGTGAAAGGAGTAGCCCCACACTGGTGAGGCTTCTCCCTTTACAACATAACAGGTGCGCCAAGACAGGGAGTCAAAGCAGCTCTACCTAATACACAGAAACAAACACAGGGAGGCTGCCAAATTGAAGAAACAAAGAAATATGTCCCAAATGAAAGAACAGACCAATACTCCAGAAAAAGAACTAAGCGAAACTGAGATAGCCAGCCTATTAGATGCAGAGTTCAAAACAACGGTGATCAGGATGCTCAGAGAGCTCCCTGAGTACAGCAGACACATAAAGGAAGAAATGAAGGCTACACTAAGTAAAATGAAGAAAAATCCACAGGGAACCAATAGTGAAGGGAAGGAAGCCAGGGTTCAAATCAATGAATGGGAACATAAGGAAGAAATAAACAGTCAACCAGTACAGAATGAAGAAACAAGAATTCAAAAAATGAGAAGAGAATAAGAAAACTCTGGGACATCTCCAAAAGTGCCAACATCCAAATCATAGAAATGCCAGATGGAGAAAAGGAAGAGCAAGAAAATGAAAACTTATTTGAAAAAAATAATAAAAGAAAACTTCCCTAATCTGGCAAAGGAAAGAGGCATACAAGTTCAGCAGGCACAGAGTCCCAAATAAGTTGGACCCAAAGAGGACCACACCAACGTACATTATAATTAAAATGGCAAATGTTAAAGATAAAGAAAATCTTTAAAACAGCAAGAGAAAAGCAGAGTTACCTACAAATGGGGTTCCCATAAGACTATCAGCTGATTTCCCAAAAGACTTTGCAGACAAGAAGAGGCTATCAAGAAGTATTCAAGGTATTGAAAAGCAAGGACCTATAACCAAGATTACTCTATCCAGCAAAGCTATCATTTGGAATGGAAGGGCAGATAAAGTGCTTCCCAAACAAGGTAAAGGAGTTCATCATCACCAAGCCCTTATTATATGAAATGTTAAAGGGACTTATTTAAGAAAAAGAAGATCAAAACTATGAACATTAAAATGACAACAAACTCACAATTTTCAATAACCAAATCCAAAAAACAAAAACAAACTAGGCAAACAACTAGAGCAGGAACAGAACCATAGATATGGGGATCATTTGGAGGGTTATCACCAAGGAGGGGGAAGAGGGAGAATGGGGGGAAAGGAGCAGGGATTAAGAAACATAACTGGTAGGTACAAAATAGACAGGGGGATGATAAGAACAGTAAAGGAAATGGAGAAGCCAAAGAATTTATATGCACAACCCACGGACATGAACTAAAAGGGGGGATTGCTGGAGGGAAGGGGTGTATTGGGTGGAGAGAGGCAAAGGGAAAAATATTAGGACAACGTAATAGCATAATCAATAAAATTATACTTAAATAAATAAATATACCAGCAGCTAAAGTCAAAAAATAAATGAATGAATTTTTTTTTAAATCGGTGTTTCTCTTTCTAATAAATAAATAAAATGTGCAACGGGGTGGGGATTGACTGTGGGAGAAGGGGTGGGCTGGGTGAGGGGGGAGCAATGGACGAAAAAATGAGAACTGTAATAGAAAAACAATAAAAATAAAATGTAATAAATAAATAAATAAAATGTGCACTATTTGCCCTGCTCTTTACATACATGCTCTGCCTTCTACTAGACTATAGGAAAATTCTCCCAACACCAGCTTCAGGGTTAAAGATACCCATGGGGAAGAAAACAAAGTAAAACAAACCATATATATATATATATATATGAAAAAAACTGCAGAAAAAAAATGCAGGCACTTCTGCCCTCCCAATAATTTCCATTTACACTAAGTAAATGTGACAATACCACAATTTAACTACTAATAATCTACAGTGAGTTACGTCTGGTACCTAGTATTCCCTTGGTTGTTTGTTAAATGAATATTTAAAGTACTTCTAACACAAGCATTTGCTTTGTTAATGTATATTTAACATTCCACTCATAAAAACACATTTACACACATACACACACACACACTCCCCTAGACATAACCACATATATGTCTACTCCGGAAAATACCATCATGACATAAAGTAGAAGGTAAATATTATGACAGACTGGGACAGGATGATGATAATTAGAGCTTATGAAGAGAAATTCCAAACACTTAAAATTCTTCCATTGTCTTTTGATATCAGTTATCTTGATTTCCACAGAAATTCACAGTCTACCAAAAAGTAACCTATTCCTACACTGAAATTCTAAGACTGATTGCTGTAGGCCATAAAATCACACACAATCACAATCTTTTTACATCATTATAAATGCCACATCAGAGAATTTACGCTGAAGTGAAGCCACATAATTACGAGAAATATGCAACATGTTCAACAAACCTTAACAGAAATGAATACTGACTGTACCCATTCATCACTTAAAGAGTAGCGATCAGAACTACTGGTAATTACCACACTAGTGGACAAACATTTCTTACTAGAGGCTTATTTCAATTCAGTAATCTTTTCTTCTCGGAACAAGTATATCTAAATGTTATGTGTGGTGTTTTGTGGGTTTTTTTAAATCCTGTCTTTATTCTGTACTTCAAACAAAACATAAAGAAATAGACTGAGATTTTTGTTTCAGTGTTTAAAAATATCTAAAGGCAACAGAGTTTAACTCCACAGGGTTGTTTACCAGCAGGTCAATGCTCCGAAAAAGCAAGTCATAAGACACATGCAAAATACGGCTCTTTCAAAATAATTTTACATGTAGGGAATAGATGGGGGAGGAAAACACATAAATCCTCAGCAACAAAACAGAAGCTTTGTTCCTGGCTATTTGTAAACAAGAGCTCGGGCCAGCGCTCTGCCCTGGGATCTGAGAGGTAAAAATGATGGGCACAACCCTGAGCCCATCCCGAAGCGTTCAGCAAGGGCGGCCTGGGGAGGCTGACCTCAGCCTTGACCAGGAACAGTCCTCGAGCGGAAGAAAGCCCTACCCAAACTCTCCTGCTTCCAAAGTGCGGCTGGAGTCGACCGTCCCTGCTTAACTTCCCCATAGTTCCTCCGGCATTCTCACACCTCCTCCAACTATCTGCACTCTGCCACATCGGGAACAGATGGGCGCCTGTGCCCTCGGAGCAAACCCCCTAGAAGGCGCCCACGCGGACGTCTTACCGAGCAGCGAGCCTATGAAGATGACGACCTGCACGGTTGTGGTAAAGTGCCGGTACAGCTGCGCCTCGACGAACTCCCCTAGTGCGCTGCGGTTAGCGGCCGCCGCCTCCGCGCCCGTCGCATTCCGGGGGTCGCTGGCGTTTCGGAAGATCCAGCTGCCGTTATGCCCCATGGCTAGGCTGGGGCCCCGGCTCTGCTCGTTGCCCGTCTGCCCGCCCACCCGCCTCGCGCCCCACGCCAGTCTCTTCTGCCCCGAGTGCAGAGGAACGCGCGGGTGCCTAGTGGAGTCCTGGAGAACCCAGGGCAGCCTCGGGTCCCCTCACGACTCCACATCACCAGCCCCAGTGCTTAGGAGGCGGAGGGGGAGTAGGGAGAGGCTGCGCCCCATGCCCGTTCCCTCCTGAGTCCTCGTCAGCACCCACATGAAGGCGGCACGGTCAGAGCCCGCCGAGCGTGGTCCGTCCCTCCTCCCGGGTAGTCAGCACAAGCAAGCCCACTCGGGGGAGATGGCAACACTGAAGGATGCATTTGATGGTCAAGGAGGGAGCTCCGCTCTCGCCGCCCCCTTCACCCTCTGCTCATTCCACTCGCCCAGCCCACCGAGGGCCAGGGCGTCCCTCTGGAGTCCCCTTGGCTGACGGGCTCAGCCCCTCTCCTTAAAGGGAAGGCAGAATTTGTATGAAGCCATTTTTCAATCCTTCTGGCTTTGAGGCTGGATGTCGATGAGAAACCTGTGAAAAGCCCAAGCCAGGTGGTCGAAGCCCCGAGGGGAGCCCCGAGTCCCCGACGGCGCCCATGGCCTGGGCGGAATGCTGTGAATCTCCCTCAACAGCCTCGCCCTCAGCACCTGGCGGTTCCCAGGACGCCCGCGCGATCTCCTCCAACCTCCCTTCTGGGCTCCAGCTGCAGGGACCCCGTCCCACAGCCTCTTTGCCTCTGCACAGCCTAGCGCCCCCTTTCCTGACTCAGCTCCGGCCCTCGGCTGCTGGGAGAGAGCCTTGCCGCCGGGATGGCCCAAGGGAGGACGCCCCTAGAGGCATAGGGCAAGATCTGCGCGGCCCCGGGACTCCCGGAGCGCGCCTGGGGCAGCCGGGGGCGTGCAGCCCGCGGGGGAGGTCACGTGATGTGCCTGGCCCCGCCCCCCCACCGTGAGGCCGCCATTTTGCCGCTCCTGATCGTAACTCTTTCGGCCGGGAGAGTGGGAAATGTGGAGGATGTTGGTCTGGCTGCGATGGCCAAGCTGGCAGCTCCTTCCAGGCTTCGCTGCTATTTGTTAATATTGTTACGGCTCCTTATCTTGTCCGCAGAGATTGCCTGAGGCTCATAATTACACGTCCCTGCCCCTTGGGCTGGGAGCCCTGTATTCCGGCTCCACAGGCCTTGGATGTAACCGATGCATTTAAGAAGGGTGAAATTTAGGAATCCGGTGCACGGTTTCCTGAGCCTTTTATTGAGTCTTATTTCTAAAAGGTACACGATATAACCCAGGGCTGGTGGAGTCCAGGAATGGAGAGTTGGGAGGGAGCAACTTCTGCGGGCTGATGCAAAAAAAATTATGGGAAGCTGAGATAACCAAATAAGCAAGAAGAAACGGGCAAATACAAGAAGTTGAATACAAAGAGGCTGTAGAGAATTTACTGATATCTTTTCAGAATAAAAGGAATGAGAGGCTTCTTGCTTTATTAAAACTCTTTACACCTGCGAAATTGACTCCTGTCTACACCCTTATCCCAATCTTCGGATTCTCACAGTACCTATACATAACCCTCCATGTAAGCAGGTACTTTAAACATTTTGGAGGCCAAAAAGAGAAAGGGGGAAGTTACTGATTAATTGTTGTTGTTATAATTTGTTCTGGGAGTCCATTTTCCAAGATGAAACCCCTTACACTATAATCATTACAAAACAAAAAGGATAACAGTAGTTCACCACCCAGCACACTCCTTTAAGAAGGAGTAGGGCAGAATGAGTGAATTGTCCGGTTGTAAAAATAACCCTTATCCACCTTCACCTGCTAACCCCATGTTCAAAACTGCTAAGAAGGATTGGGATAAGGGTATAGACAAGAGTCAATTTTGCAGATGTTAAGAGTTTAATAAAGCAAGAAGCCTCTCATTCCTTTTATTCTGAAAAGATACCAGTAAATTCTCTACAGTTTCTAAATTGGTGTTAGGGTATAGGATTAGTTGAATCAAGAAATAACCTGATCAGCTGGCATCTCCCTGATTCTCAGACTTGTGGAAGAATTACTTTGTGAAGATATAGGAGGACCAAGGACATAATTCCACTGTATGCTTTATGAATTTTTCACTGGCTACAAGAGAATTTAAGGTTGATTTAAGAAATTGGACATGATTTAAATATACATTAAGTGTCTACAGTAGTGTTATTTATACTTATCAGTTCACCACAAACTCAGTGGCCTAAAAAGCAGCAATCCTTTATTTTGCTCACAAATATGCATTTTGGGCAAGGCTCGATGGGACAACTTATCTTTGTGCCACGTGATGTCAGTTGGAGCAGCTCAAAGTTGAGACCAAGTTCTGGAATCTGAAAGCTTGTTCACTCACATGTCTGGCAGTTGATGCTGACTGTTGTTGGGAACTTAGCTGGCACTGTCAGCTGGAATACCTATATGAGGCCTTTCCAAGTAGCTGCTTATTTTCTCACGGCTTGGCCATTATGATCCAAAAGTGAGTATTCCAAGAGAGACTCAGAGGACAAGGAAGAAGCCACATTGACTTATAACAATCTCAGAAGTCCTATAGTATCGCTTCTACTGTATTTGTCAAAGCAGTTAAAAAAAAAAAATTTAAGGGGAGAAGACAGAAACCACACCTTCCAAGGGAAGGATTATAAGAAGAGCATGTGGAATGAGAGATACTATTGCAATCGTTTAAGGAAAATATAATCTGCCATAATACTTATTTTCATTTTGTCAAAAGAAATCCTTCAAAAGGTCCCATTTCAGGTATATTCCTTTTAGAATTAAATCTGAAAAGGTCAAAAACCACAAAAATTAATTAAAGTCCACTTCAGTTACTTATCATGTACAGGTATTATGTGGATATGAGCTGGCTAATAGTAACACCTGGCAGCAGTGTGGTACACTGCCATAGCTAAAGGCAGGTGATTGGGACTACCAGCCAACATGTGTATATGCTAGCTAATTTTTATCCAAACTTTCTAGAGCTATACTAAAAGCAAATAATAGGAAATGATATAAAAAAAATAAGCAGCCTCTGGCTCTTAGATAATAACATAAGTAACGTTCCTCTCCTGTAGTGAACAGTATAAGAAGGCATTCTCCCAACTTAAAGACACCTTGTGTTCCCAAAGTTTTTAAGTTGGTTGTTTAGCATTCAGGATCCATTTACCCATAGAAATAATAACATGATGATAGGCTTCCCAGGCAAAGTAGAGGCAAAAAGAGGGAGTGAAAGTCTCTGGGGATTAAGGACACCCAGGGTGGTCTTACTGAGTTTCTACCTCCCTCTTTGAAGGTCTGCCTCCTTCAGTCTTTTTAAAGAGTGAAAGAGTTACTTCTTTTCTTCATACCATTAGCTCACTCATTTAACAAATACTAATATCCTTGTGCTGGGAAGGCAGGAATATAGTGGTATGGAATAGAATAGATTCTCACAGCTTTCTCCAATCACCCGTTCTTTAATCATATACCTGCTGGGATTTGCTTAGGAATTTTCCTTCTCATAACCATGGGAGAATAGGTATAATGGTTAATTATATGTATCAACTTGACTGGTGTGTGGGTTGCTCAGATATTTGGCCAAAAGTTATTCTGGGTTTGTCTAAAGAGTATTTCTGGATGAGATTAACATTTGAATCTGTAGACTGAGCAAAGAAGATTGGAGATTGGGCCTCCAACATATGGAAGCAACTAAAGTGCCCATCAACAGACAAGTGGATAAAAAAGCTGTGGTACATGTATACAATGGAATATTACTTGGCCATAAGAAATCACAAAATCTTAACATTTGTGGATGGGCAGCATGGATGGACGTACAGGGTATTATGCTAGGTGAAAAGTCACTTAGCGGCACATTCGCTGCTGTCTCCGTCGCTGTGTGGTCCTTCGGTCTCTCTGCGCTGCTCTGTTGCCAATATGTCTCTTTCCAACAAGCTGACTCTGGACAAGCTGGATGTGAAGGGGAAGCGGGTCGTCATGAGAGTGGACTTCAATGTTCCTATGAAGAACAACCAGATAACAAACAACCAGAGGATCAAGGCCGCCATCCCAAGCATCAAGTTCTGCTTGGACAATGGAGCCAAGTCCGTTGTTCTCATGAGCCACCTGGGCCGGCCTGACGGCGTCCCCATGCCTAACAAGTACTCCTTGCAGCCTGTTGCTGTGGAGCTCAAATCTCTGCTGGGCAAGGACATTTTGTTCTTGAAGGACTGCGTGGGCCCTGAAGTGGAGAAAGCCTGTGCCGACCCGGCCACGGGATCTGTCATCCTGCTGGAGAACCTGCGCTTTCATGTGGAAGAAGAAGGGAAGGGAAAAGATGCTTCTGGGAATAAGGTTAAAGCCGAGCCAGCTAAAATAGAAGCTTTCCGAACTTCGCTTTCCAAGCTGGGGGATGTCTATGTCAATGACGCGTTCGGCACTGCGCACCGAGCCCACAGCTCTATGGTGGGAGTCAATCTGCCACAGAAGGCTGGAGGCTTTCTGATGAAGAAGGAGCTGAACTACTTCGCCAAGGCCTTGGAAAGCCCGGAGCGACCCTTCCTGGCCATCCTGGGCGGAGCTAAAGTTGCAGAAAAGATCCAGCTGATCAATAACATGCTGGACAAAGTCAACGAGATGATTATTGGTGGTGGAATGGCTTTTACCTTCCTTAAGGTGCTCGACAACATGGAGATTGGCTCCTCTCTGTTTGATGAAGAGGGAGCCAAGATTGTCAAAGATCTGATGTCCAAAGCTGAGAAGAACGGTGTGAAGATTACCTTGCCAGTGGACTTTGTCACCGCTGACAAGTTTGATGAGAACGCCAAGACTGGCCAAGCCACCGTGGCCTCCGGCATACCTGCTGGCTGGATGGGCTTGGACTGCAGGCCTGACAGCAGCAAGAAGTACGCCGAGGCTGTCACCAGGGCCAAGCAGATCGTGTGGAACAGGCCTGTGGGCGTGTTTGAGTGGGAAGCCTTTGCCCGGGGGACCAAAGCCCTCATGGACGAGGGGGTGAAAGCCACTTCCCGGGGCTGCATCACCATCATAGGTGGCGGGGACACTGCCACTTGCTGTGCCAAATGGAACACGGAGGACAAAGTCAGCCATGTCAGCACTGGGGGTGGTGCCTGCTTAGAGCTCCTGGAGGGTAAAGTCCTGCCAGGGGTGGACGCTCTCAGCAATGTTTAGTACTTTCCTGCCTTTCGGTTCCTGTGCGCATCCCCTCACTCGGCTTACTATCTGTACTTGGTGTTAGCTCAGATCTTCCTCCATTGCAAGATTCAGCCAGTGGCCCAGAGATGCAGCCCGGGAACACTTAACACAGTTGCCCAGCAGCGTATCAGCTCACCTTTCCTGCAGCCTGGATTTGACTACGTTCTTCAGGATCCCAGCTGAATTTCTTAGTGGCTAAACCGTTGTGCATTCTAGAGCGCAGATATTTATATTTTGCCTGTTAAAGTAAACTGTTAGCTTAATTCTGTTCTTGAAGTAGCTTACTCCAATTAGCTCTGTCATTGTTTTTGCTACTGGGCATGAAAACAAGATGCAACCCCCCCAGTTGGAGGTGAGGAGCGAGGGAGATGAAGGTGGAGAACTGTGAAATAAATAATAAAAATATTCGTGGAAACTGAAAAAAAAAAAAAAAAAGAAAAGTCACTTAGCAAACAAAGACAAATACCATATGATTTCCGTTATATGTGGAATCTAAAGAACAAAATAAACAAAACTGAAACAGACTCATAGATACAGAGAACAAACTGATGATTGACAGAGGAGAGGGGGTTGGGGCTGGGTGAAGAAGATGAAGGGATTAAGAACTACAAATTGGTAGTTACAAAATAGTCATGGGGGTGTAAAATACAGCACAGAGAATATAGTCAATAATAAAGTAATAACTATGTATGGTTCCAGATGGGTATTTGAAATATTAGGGGGATCGCTTTGTAAAGTATATGCTGTACACTTGAAACTAAAAAAAAATAATATTGAATGTAACCTGTAATTGAAAATTTAAATTTTAAATATTTTTTTAAAAAAACAATGGTGAACTTCTGGCCAAGATGGAGGTATAGACAGACACGGTGCATCTCCCTCCACAACTAAGAAGGACTACAACTACCTCAAAACTAGAAACAACTAGAAGTTCCAGAAAGTCAAACTGCATGGAAGTCCAGCAAAGATATAAAGAAGAAATAAGTCATCCAGACAGGTAGGAAGGGCGGAGTCAGGCGGAGAGAACGAGGTGTAGTGGCAGCAGTGGTGGCAGCACTAGCAGGCCAGCAGAAAGCGCAGTCACACGTTTTTAAGTCAGGAGGGAGACCTGAGGAGCATTCCCAGCTCCTCACTGGACCTAGCAGCTCATGGTCCCAGCACCAGGGAAAATCAAGCCTCATTGCTTCTGACTGTACAAACCAGTGGGGGTTGGCATAGAGACAGAAACTGCTGGTCTCAGCAGAGTTCACTTGTTTAAAGGACCCCCACGGTCCTAGAATGTCCACAGACCCACCCACTCTGGGAACGACAGCCAGGACAACAATTAGAGAGACGCCACTCTGGTGCAGAAGTGGGAGACGTGCCTGGAAAAGGGGCGAGTGCTGGGCAGGTGGCATTGTTCCCTCTCGGACCTCTCCCCAACATACAGCACCACCACATGGTGAAACAGGTTGCCCTGTACTGACGAATCCCTAAGGCTCCGCCCCTTACAACATTACAGTAGCAACAGCTCTACCTGGGATGAAGAGGCAAACAAACACAGAAGCCTGTCAAGATGAGGAAACAGAGAAGTATGGCCCAAAAGGGGGAACAGATCAAGGTTCCAGTGGGAGAACTAAGCAACGTGGAGATAGCCAACGTAACAGATGCAGAATTCAAAACACTGGTGATAAAGATGCTCACAGGCTTGACAGATAGGCTTGAGTATGGCAAACACATAAGTGAAGAAGTGAAGGCTATGTTAAGTGAAACAAAGGAAAATCCACACAAAACCAATGGTGAAGGGAAGGAATGGGGTTCAAATCAATGATTTGGAACATAAAGAAAAAAACAATCAACCAGTGCATAATGAGGAAGCAAGAATTGAAAAAATGAGGAAAACTTCCAAATTTTGTGAAGGAGATGGACATACTGGTCTGGGAAGCACAGAAGGTCCCGGGCAAGATGGACCAGAGGGGACCACACCAGGACGCATCATGACTGAGATGCCAAAGGTTAAAGATAAAGACAGAGTCCTGGGGGCAGAAGAGAGAGGCAGAGAGTTGCCTACAGGGGGGTGCCTATAGGACTATCAGCTGATTATTAGAGGACACTTTGCAGGCAGGAAGGGACTGGCAAGCAGTATTCAATGTGATGAAAGGCAACCTGCAACCAAGATTATCCAGCAAAGCTATCATTTGGAATGGAAGGTCAGGTGAAGTGCTTCCCAGACAAGGTAAAGCTTAAAAGAGTTCATCATCACTAAGCCATTATTATATGAAATGTCAAAGGGACTTACTTAAGAAAAAGAAGATTAAAACTATGAACTAAAATGACAGCAAACTCGAAACCCTTTCCACGAAGACAGCGCCCAAAGCGAAGAAGGAAGCTCCTGCCCCTCCCAAAGCCGAAGCCAAGGCAAAGGCTTTGAAGGCAAAGAAAGCAGTGCTAAAAGGCGTTCACAGCCACAAAAAATAGAAGATCCGTACGTCACCTACCTTCCAGAGGCCTAAGACACTGCGGCTCCGAAGGCAGCCTAAATATCCTCGCAAGAGTGCTCTGAGGAGGAACAAGCTTGACCACTATGCTATCATCAAGTTCCCTCTGACTACTGAGTCAGCCATGAAGAAGATAGAAGACAACAATACACTTGTGTTCATTGTGGATGTCAAGGCCAACAAGCACCAGATCAAACAGGCTGTGAAGAAGCTCTATGACACTGATGTGGCCAAGGTCAACACCCTGATTAGGTCTGATGGAGAGAAGAAGGCATATGTTCGACTGGCTCCAGACTATGATGCTTTGGACGTTGCCAACAAAATTGGGATCATCTAAACTGAGTCCAGCTGGCTAATTCTAAATATAAAAATTTTATTCTAAAAAAATAAAATAAAATGACAGCAAACTCACAACTATCAACAACTTAATCTAAAAAATAAAAGCAAAATCCAACTAAGCAAACCAGAATAGGAACAGAATCATAGGTATGGAGATCAATTGGAGGGTTATCAGCTGGGAGGAGTGAGGGGGATAAATGGGGATATGGTGCAGGGATTAAGAAGCATAATCGATTGGTTCAAATTAGACAGGGGAAAGTTAAGATAATATAGGAAAGGGTGAAACCAAAGAACTTGTATGCACGACCAATGGACATGAACTAAGGGGGGATGGGATTGCTGGAGGGAAGGCGGGTACTGGGCAGGGGGGAGCAAAGGGGAAAAAACTGTAACTACTGTAACAATATAATCAATAAAATGTATTTTTTAAAAATGATAAAGAGAAAAAAACAACAATGGGTGGACCTCATCTAATCAGTTAAAAGGTCTGACTAGAACAAATGAGTGATTTTTAAAAGCCTATTTCCTTCTCTCTTTTTTTTTTTTTTCTCTTATACTCCTATGGTGTAATGATAGGTTAAAATTTGCATATAGGTGCTCATAAACAAGTCTTTCCATACCTATAGAATGTAATAGAATCCATTTCTGTTCAAAAGAATTTCCAGATTTCAACTTTCTTGGACATTTATTGAAGAACAGGAAGAGTCTTAGGTAGGGGGAAGAAGAGATGAAGTAGCTTTTAGGATAATTGCAAAGACCAAGGTGGTGGTGGGAAGTGAGGAGGAGCCTGTGGGTTTTGTTTCCCCTTCCTTCTTCCCTTTTCTTCATTGAAGGCTTCCTCCTCCCTCCTGTACCCTACACCACGCCCTCACATATCCTTGCATGGCTTCTCACTGAAAGTGAAGAGAAGATAAAACTGGGGAAATTGGGATGTTTTCAGTTGGTAAACCCAAACCGCAGCATGCTAATAAAAGAGGGGTTCTATGGCCCCTGACAACCCATCTGCAATAAATGATTCTATTTCCAAATGACTATTTCTATTTCTGTATAAAAGACATAGATATTGCAGATTATTATGTAGGCATTACTAGTGTTCAACAATATCTTGCTCTCCTCTTCTTACACACACAGGGAAGACTTTTTCTCAGCTGCTTTCACAAGTGGGCAGGGTCACTCGACTATTATGTCTACTGTTATGTGAGTTAAAGTGATGAATCATTTCTGGGTTATGGCAATGAAAAGCTGCAGTTCTCAAGTCTCTCTGTTGTCCTGCTATTGCAGTTATGGAGGGTGTCTTGTGTTGAACTAGAAGAGCTGAAATGCTGAAGCAACCTATGTTTTCAGCTACCATATTGGGGGGAGGGAGGGGAGAACAGGCAGATGCCCAGGAGAGCCACCCTGATCCAAAACAAATTTTGTGTGAGCAAAAATGAACTTTTATTTTACTAAACAACCAAGATTTTTGGAGCTGATCATTTATCACAGCACAACCCGGGCTATCCTGGCACACACAGTTATGAAAACTGGGGCCTGCATATTTAAGAGAGTGCAGACTTATCTCGGAGGAATGGAAGCTACTGAATCAGGACTTGAAAAAAAGCTCTGTATTGGTAATGGAAATAAGGATATCGTATGTCCTTGTAAGATAAAAATGGTAGCTGATAATAGAGCCTATGGGGATCTTTGACTTGAGCTATTGGGTTTTGTCATGTCCAAAAACATATTGGTCTCTGATAAGTTTACATCATTTAAGTGACTCTTGGAGAGTACTTAAGCTTAGTCTAGGTGATAACCCATTTCTTTTTTTCTGGAAACCCAGATTGTCATTTTACACAGACAAACCTACCAACTCCCTCAAGATAACAGTCTAGTATAGCAGGGGCAAGGGGAGCAGCACGAGCGTTGGTGTCAGTTCAACCTGGGTTTGAATGCTTGTTATACCATTTCCATTTGTTACCTGGGCCTATTTTGCAAAACTTGAGGACAGTAAAATACCAAATTAATGAAAACCGCTAACGGTTCTGGCACATTGTAGGAAATCAATAAAAAGTAATATAATGATTCATATTTATTGAAACTTAAAATAAGTATCAAAGGGGGGAAAAGTATCACCTTTCAACATCTTAAAAAATTCTCTTTGTAGATTTAAATAAAATGCTGCCTAGCAGACCTTGTATTTCAAAAAATGGAAGAACAATTTAATTTGCAATTAGCAAAGGATTGAATGACTTTTGGAAAATTTTGGTTGAAATGTTAGAAGTCCAAAATTTAGCCTTTACACTATTGGGCTGAATATGTTTACTTTAGAGTTTTAAGTTTTAATTACCATCAGAGCAATTATCTGTTTAAAAGTTACTAATACAGGCCTTCTAATAGTCCAGATTATCTCAATATGTGGACTGTGAAGTGGTTTTCTACTGATATGAATCTATGAATATATCTGCTAATGCAGTTTTCCATTTTGTAACAGTTCTCACACCTACAAATTGCTATTAACTTCATCAAAATATCAGAGAGGTGGAAGATTGAACACTCATATTACCTCTTACACACACACATGCACATACACACATAGTGACTAGTTTTTTTTAAATAGCAAATATGCTAAAACTAAAATATCCATGAGTGTATCACCTTAAAAGGAGTCATCCTGGGAAGCTGTTTAGCTATTAAAGAATATCATGATTTCTCAACACATTTATGGAATTCCTTTTTTATAGTTAACTTCAGAAGCTGGCACATTCTTTCC
Organism: Furipterus horrens; assembly: GCF_987537825.1. Classification (NCBI taxonomy): domain Eukaryota; kingdom Metazoa; phylum Chordata; class Mammalia; order Chiroptera; family Furipteridae; genus Furipterus; species Furipterus horrens. The sequence continues at coordinate 146,815,147 of NW_028327173.1, forward strand.
TGTATCCCTGATCATAACAAACGTGACCTTTAAGGATAAATTTGACTTTTTTGGAAGAGCCAAAAGTTACCTAGGACCAATTCTTTGAATTAAGTGATCAAGATAGTAGTCTCTTCTTTGCTAAAAGCCAGAGATATGACTATAAAATAATATGACTGATAGTTTGACTTGGAAGTAATGACACAGCTTTGGAATAAAACTATATACTTAACTTATTCCAGAATTTAAAAGACAAGATTGATTTGCATATTTAAATGTGTGGATGCACACATTTACAAAGTGATGCAAAAGTCACTAAGTAATTTTTATTTCATACTTTCTTGAGCATGTGGAGTTGTATTACCACTCCTATTTCTAGCTGCCAGGCCATAGAAAGCTGCAAGAACAAGTAAATGCCTTTAACTCCTAGAAGGAGAAGAGAAGGTAGGGCAGAAAAAAATATTCAAAGAAGTGATGCCTGAAATTTTCCGATATTTGGCAAAATCATAAGCCTATAGATTCAAGAAGCTGAGCAAATCCTAAACAGTATAAACCTAAAGAAAGCCACACAAGACACATCATAGTCAAACTTCTGGACACTAAGACAAAGAAAAAAATCTTGAAGGCAGCCACACTACCTGTAGAGGAAAAACCATGTGAATGATAGCAAATTTCTCACTGAAACCACATAAGCAAGAAAGAAGTGGCCTGACATTTTTTAAGTGCTGAAAGAAAAGAACTGCTGACCCAGAATTCTATATCCAATGAAAATATCTTTCAGGAATGAAGGAGAAGGAGATTGTGGTTTTAAACTTGGAGTCCAGCCCTGGCTGAGTGGTTCTGTTGGTTGGAACTTCTTACCATACACCAAAAGGTTGCAGGTTTGATTCCCAGCCAGGGAACATAACTAGGTTTTGGGTTCAATCCCCAGTCAAGACGTGTATTGAATGAAAGCAAAGAATAGATGCTTCTCTCTCTCTCTCTCTCTCTCTCTCTCTCTGTCTCTCTCTGTCTCTCTGTCTCTCTCCCCTCATCCCTCCTTCTCCCTAAAATCAATGAACATATCCTCGGGTAAGGATTTTTAAAAATTGGGGGGTGTAATAACCAAAGAATCTGGGAGTTTTCCCTTGGAAAGTTGAGGGTAAATAGCAAGACCAGGAGAAATACTTTGGGGAATCAGGGGAGGCATGGAGAGATAGAGACTCTTTACTTGGAGAAGTGATCTAAGGGTTTAGGATAGATTTGGAAAATAAGGAAATCTTGGAGTATGCTGACAAATTGTTTGTGAACTGCACTTATACAATGACACTATAATCAGGCTGGATATTCCAAGGGCTTAGAGTTTATCTCGCAGGAGCCAGTTAAGCGCCAGTCTTTTGTTTGAAATGTACAGTTTATATATCCCAAGTCTGCTGACTTAACCTTTTATTTCACCTAGGGCAACCCAATGCAATTGTGGACCTTGTTTGGATCCTGATTCAAATAAACCACTGTAACACAAAACAAAACAAGAACACTTTTCTTTTAATAGCATGTTATAATTGACATTAATAAATTGCATATATTCATATTTAACAGTTTGGTCAATTTTGATGCATGCATATATCTGTGAAATAACCACCACAATCAAGATAATGAATATATGCATCAGCCCCAAGTTTCTTGTCCCTCTGGAATCCTCCCTCCAGCTCATCCTGTCCTTCCTACCCCTGGCAATCACTTTCTTCTGTTACTAAATTAATATTTTTTAGAATTTAATATAAATGAAGTATGTACTCTTTGCTTGGCTTATTTCACTTAGCTTAATTAGTCTGAGATTCATCTATGTTATTATTAAATAATGTATGTCTTTTTATTGATTAATGATATCCCATTGCTCTCAATAGTATCTCAATTTATTTTTACCTCAATTTGTCCATTACCTGTTGATGAACATCTGGATTGATTCCAATTTGGGAATTAAGGTGCTATGAACATTCATATACAAGTCTTTGTATGAACATATGCTTTCTTTTCTCTTGGTAATATTTAAGGGTGAAATAACTGTGTCATATAGTAGGTATATGTTTAACTTTTAAACTAAAACTGAATGATAGACCTAAATGAAAAATCAAAAACTATAAAACTTCTAGAAGTAAACATAGGGAAAAATCTTTGTGACCTCGGGTTAGGCAAAAATTTCTCATCTAACATAAAACATGATTTATAAAAGAAAAAAAATGGTAAATGGAACTTCCTCAGAAGTAAAAACTAATCATGACTAGTGCAGCTCCATGGGTTGGGGCTGCCAGCAAACCATAAAAGGTCTCCAGTTTTGATTCCCTGTCAGGGCACATGCCCTGGTTGGGGGCCAGGTCCCAGGATGCTTCTTTTGCACATTGACGTTCTCCCCCTCTCTTTCTCTCTCCCTTCTCCTCTCTCTAAAAATAAATAATATCTTTTCTTTTTAAAGTAAGAACTATGCTCTTTGTAAAATACTGTTAAGAGAATGGAAAGGCAAGCCACAGACTGGGAGAAAATCTTTGCAAGTCACACATCTGATAAAGGACTTAATTCCAGAATATACAAATAATTTTCAAAACTCAATAAGAAAACAAACAACTTAATTTTTAAAATGGCAAAAGATTTGGACAGCAGATATACAAATGGCAAATAAGTACATGAAAAGATTCTCAACATCATTAATTATTAGGGAAATGTAAATTAAGACACAATACGATACTACTACACACCTATTACAATGTTCAAAATTTAAAAGATGGACAATACCAATTACTGGCAAGGATGTAGAGTAATAAGAACTCTCATAAACTGGTGGGAATATAAAAGCTTTGGAAAACAGTCAGTTTCTTTTGTTGTGCAATTTTGACTTCAAAATTGTATCAAATTTACATAAAAGTTATAAGAATCATCCAAAGAATTCTCATATATCCTTCACCTAAATTCTCCAATGGTTGACATTCTACATTTGACTTATCATCACTTCTATTTTCTGGATCCTTTGGGAGCTAATTATATATGTAATATTTATTACCCCTAAGGCTGCAGTGGAAATTGTCTAGTAAGAAGGACAATTTTCTATATGACCACAATACAACCATAAATTTAATTTCCATTTGGAAATTAGAATTGGTACAATATTGCCATCTAATCCACAGATCTGTCCCTCCTTCAAATTTTGCTGATTGCCTTATTGTGTCCTTTATAGGTCCAGCATCCAGTGTGTATTCTAATTTCAGACAAATGAAGAATTTTGCACATAGATTGAGTATTAAATGATATTAAGTAATTGTTACAGTTTTAAAGCTATAATGGTGGTATTATGTCTGTAAAAAGTTTTTACCTGTTAGAGATACATGCTTAAGTATTTATAGAAAAAATGATGAAATGTTTGAGATTTTCTTTGAAATTCACTCCCAGGGAAATGGAAGAGGGGAAAGAAATGAAATAAGACTGGAAAGATACCTACTTGTTGAAGCTGGGTGATGAATAAAGGGTTTATTATAATATTTCCTCTACTTTTGCTTATATTTAAATTTTTCCATAATTAAAGTTTTTAAAGAAAAAGACTAATGAAGAAATTGAAGGATTTAAAGGATTGGACTGATATCATATATGTGATTTAGAAACATTACTCTGGTTGCAATAGGAAGAATGACTTAGAGTGGGACAAGAATGAAGACTGGTTTTCTAGCCATTGAAGTCTTCTAGGGAAGAGATGATGGCCCTAATTAAGTTAGTAGCTGTGGGGTAAAGTGAAGTGAATGGATTGAAGAAATGGTGACTATCTGGATGTAAGAGTTGAGAAAAAGGGAATCCAGCATCACACTTAGTTGGCTTGGTCTGATTTGGGGTGGGTAGTACCATTTATTTAGACAAGGATCACTGGAAAAAGAATAGGTCCACGAAAAGAAGACGATTTCAGGAGGCTTTTAGTCAAACCAGTGCATTTGTGTCATCTGGCCAAAACTGAGTGGATAAATGACAGCAAGATACCCAAATAATCATTAATTAGCAAATAGTATAGCAGTAAGCAAAGTCGTCGTCGGCAGCCGTCCGTCTCGAGAGACGATGGTGTAGCTTCTTAAGTGTCTATCTGCACCGCCGAGAATGGCTGTGCAGTCCGACTCGGGAGTGACACGGCATCTGTCTCCTCCCGTGTTGAATCGACATCTTGCGATGACGCTGGAGTGTCCTCTCCAGTGGAGCTGAAGCTACAGAGCCTGGGCAGGGTGATATGGAGGGTCTGCTGTTGCCCATGCAGCAGACCCCCCCTCTCTTCGCAGCTGAAGGGTCCAAGGGAAAGACGGAGTCGATACAGCTTGGCTTCAGGTGCGCCGCAGGAGTTGCCGGTGTTGACTACAACGTCAAACCGCCTTAGGGACTCCGGCTCCGGATTTTCTGTCGGGGTTTACTCCCTTAGCCTTTCCCCAGAAGAGGTATGCCGCAAGGCAGCGGAGGTTTTTTGGAGTCAGAGTTTTCCTTCTCTGATGTACCCTGACTGGAAGATCGAACCAGCGACACTTAGCTCGCAGGCCGACGCTCAATCCACTGAGCTAAACCAGCCAGGGTTAGTAAGCAAAGTAGACAGAGGAAATGTCACTTAAACCTAACTTGAGGTAATATGATTATTCTAAATCAGCAATTTTCAACCAGTGTGCTGCAAGAGGCATACTGATGTGCCACAAGAATTGCTAAAACATGCAATTCCTAGTCAGGGATACTGCCCTCTTTTCCCTTAGATTGTCAAATAAAAACAGGACAACAGCTAACACAACAATAGCCGTCCAGTGTGAATGAATCAAAATTATACCCATTTTTTTGTCAGATCGGCAAAAATAGGTTTTTTTGGTGTGCCCCAAAATTTTAGTAAATAGTTTATGTGTGCCATGAGATGAAAAAAGTTGAAAATCACAGTTCTAAATCTACATTTAGCCTTATAGTAAGTGACTGAAGCTGAAGTGCAATGACAACATCTGGGTAGATAGTTTATTTTATAAATCAAAAAAATATATGATTGGAGGCAGAATATTACAGAAAGATCCCTAAACTCAACATTAAGTAAACTGGGTATGGAACATACGTCTTTTCATGGGATGCCTGAGTGGAAAGACATATTTTAGTTGAAATTACAAATGAGAGATCCTAAACGTGGCAACGTAGGGGCAGAGACCATGCACAGGACGTTGAATCTATGGTTTAAGGGAATGAGTTTGAGGGTACAAAACTGGTATAAGGGGAGTAGTAGCCATGACTTTTACTCCTGGTAAACTTGTGGGAAGGTTGTCGGTGAGCCAGTAAGTGAGTTGAAAACCCATGGAAGTCTGTCCTGTAAGATTTTCCTGTCACCACCCACGCTAGGGTGAAGGAATTCCAGCAGGCATTTCTGTTAAAGAGACTTCTTTCGTGAAAACGATGCCATTTAGCGTTATCATTCCATTCTGATTGATTTGATCTCCCACGTTTCTGCAAATTCCTTTGCACTTGTTTGCCCACATTGTGGGCAAAGCCGCACACCCTAGCTCCGGCTTTCCGAGCCAGTAGAGCCCGCTCCTCGCAGGCGCCCCGCCCCCGGCACGGCGCCCCGCCCCCGGCACGGCGCCCCGCCCATTTACCGCCCCAGCGTGGAGCCCAGTACAGAGCCCTCCAATCGCGCGGCGTGGCGCCCTGCCTACGGCTAGTCCAGACCTCCGGTGCCCGGCGCGGCCCGCTGCTGCCAAAATACTGTCGCTTGCGTGGGCTGCTGCGTTGCAATGGCTGGAGGCCGTGGGGGTCGTGGGGTTCCCGGGCGCGGCCGGGACGAGCCGCCGGAGAGCTACCCGCAGCGACAGGACCACGAGCTGCAGGCCCTAGAGGCCATCTACGGCGCGGACTTCCAGGACCTACGGCCGGATGCGTGCAGACCGGTAGGAACGTGGCTCGTCGAGTCTCGGCTGGCATGCTGCGGCCCAGCCTCTTTCGGCTGGACCTCCTCGGGCCAGGCCAGGCCAGGCCCTGCCGGAGTCGAGCCGCCCACCCACTTTAGGATTCTGCAGTCCTTTCAGCCTTTCCAATTCCACGCACGCTCACTTTTTGTCGTTGCAGCCGCTCGGCGGGTCTCCAGAATGCGCACCTGGAGACCCGAATTCTCCCACAGCCTTTTCTGCAAGTCGGAGCCTCTCTGTTGCTTAGCACTGTTTCTCATTCCCACTGACACCCCATAACATCCCAGCTTCTTTCTAATCTTGCCCCTTTTCCCCTTGAAGTCCTTGAGTTTGATTCAACAGCGCATTCGAAGGGATCCATTGCAACTTTGTTTCGGAACGCTTTTTGGACCCTTCCACAGACCTTACTGATGCCCCCAGTCAAAATTATCTTTAAGTCTCAACCTCCCTCGTGTTCACAACTGTAAAGCACATACTCGCCACTTTACTCCCCAGGGAAAGGCTATGTAGCCCAGGCACGCTCACTGTATTTTCCGGTAGGGAGAAATTTTCCTGTACCTTCCTCTTAAGTCACTTAGCAGAGAGTATAGAATACATTCATCTTAGCTGTAATGGAGAGGCTGTATGTTGGGCTAAACCTTTTAAAATGGCATTTGGTTTAAAATATTATTTTCCCTTTTTTTTTTTTGAAGGTAAGTTGAACACATAAGCTGCTGATACTAACAGCTTCCCTCTCCCCTTTGAGTTATCTATCAAACTATTAGGTCTCTGAATATTATCATTTAAAAGGTAGTTCTTCCTTCGTCTGCCTTCAATTCTGACATTTCACAACATCTTTCCTCATGACCTTATCTACACATCCAGTAATTAGGATCTTGGTTCTAGACATTGGGAATACAACCCCAGACAAAAGACAAAAAAATCTCTGCCCTCAGGGAACTTACTTTTGTAGTACTTAATTTCAAGAGTTATTCTTAACCTGAAATGTAAACATTCCCCTTATACATGCTTGTAATAAAATAGTAACATAACTTTCTGGTGATCTGGTAAGTTCTCTGTTCCTAAATATTGAGAACCAGGAAGAAGGCCCAGTAAGCTTCCAAAATGGGTGTCACACCTGGACTCACTGCAAAGGCCCTACAATTTCATTCAGATCTAGTTTGTTTACTTTATACATACTTAGTTATCTGGTCTTAAGACTGCAGGAGAAATGGAAGAGAAAGGAGCTGCTGTAAGCAGGTATACCAATAATTGCAGAATATATAGCTTGTGGCCTTCATAACAAAACAAGGCTAAAAACCAAATAAAAACTATAAATATGCCAGGCAGAATAACTCAAATAGCTGTCTGTGGCCTGTGGTGTACAGGGCAAATAGCCTCGACATTTTTATAGGCCCAACAGGCAAATAATTGATGGTCATAAGTATGAATCAGAGTGTAGTCATTCAGCAAGTACTTACTATCACCTGCTATTTGCAGTCTTCAGGGAAGGGTTATGTAGCCACAATCATTTATCCAAAACTCTTGAGACCTAACAGGTTTCACAATTCAGAAGTAAAGTTGCATCCACATTCATTTGTATACAACCCATACCTTACCTAACACCTCCCTCGGTGTATTTGCGGATTGGGGGACAGCCTCCAAAATCAAACAACTAAATGTGTAAGCTAGATAAATAAAGAGCACTTATAGCCTTGTGTCTGTTAAGATCAAATTTGCTGCCAATAAATTCAAGTCAGAATTATTGAACTGAATAAATGTAAGGTTGTTTTTTAACATTTGAAGTTTTTAAGCTATTTATATGTTAATAAAATTAGCATTTGGGATTATATATTGCAATTATTTTTCCCTAAATTGTATACATTTTGGTGTTTATGCAATTAATGTAATTTTTAAAAACTAATATATTAGTCAAAATAACCTATTTTTTTGTTTTATGGTGCCTGTAGATTTTTTTTTTCTAGGAAATATTTTCCTGCTCCACTGTTACCAAAAAATTAATTCTTTGAGGTTTTCTTTTAATTTTTTCATGACTTTATTTTTAAACTTTCATCAAATAAATATAAAAATAGCTCTTTAAAAAAAGTTCTTAGTTCCTGGTCAGCTAGCTCAGTCAGTTAGAGCATCGTCCCAATAAGCCAAGGTTGCAGGTTCAATCCCCAGTCAGGGCACGTAAATGGATTCTTCTCTCTCTCTCTCTCTCTCTCTCTCTCTCTCTCTCTCTCTCTCTCTCTCTCTCTCTCAGTCTCTGTCTCTCTCTCACTCTCTCAGTGCTGTCTCCCTTACCCTCTAAAATTAATCAATAAAAAAAATTTAGAAAAAAATTTAAGAAGTTCTTAGCTCCATCTAAGTATGAATTTAGGCCTCCTCCCACCACCAACTAGCCAGTTAGACTAACACCAGTGTTTTGTGTTTTTTTTCCCCTTCTATAGTCCCCCATTATCTGAGGGGAATACATTCCCAGACTTCCAGTAGATGCCTGTAACTGCAGTACTAACAAGCACTATATATACTATGTTTTTCCCTATACGTTCCTATGATAAAGTTTATTTTATAAATTAGGCACAATAAAAGATTAACAATAATAACTAATAATAAAATAGAACAGTTATAACTGCTATAGTAAAAGTCATGTGAATGTGGTCTTTCTTTCTCTCTGGAAATATCTTTTTGTACTGTACTTACCCTTCTTGTGACGATGTGAGGTGATAAAATGCCTCCGTGATGAGATCAAGTGAGGTCAATGACATAGTCATTGTGACATAGCTTTAGGGTACTGTTGCTCTTCTGACAAGATGTCAGAAGGAGAATCATCAGCTTGGAGTGATACTGGGTCACCAAGCCATGATGATGTCAGTGGTTGAGGATCCTTGATAGTTGAATTGGATCACAGTTGACCAAAAGTACGAAAAATGTAACCGCAGATAAGGGGGGCATTGCTGTACTGATCTGACATTACATGGCACAGTGGTAGGATCTGTGTGATTGTTCACACCTTCATGCCCAGTGCCTGGTAAAAAACTCAAAAATCTTTATTGAATGAAATTAATTCCCAAATGTTTTTGAGTCTGTTGTTGACTCTTCTATCCCATTAATCTGTTTAAGCACTGCTACCACATTGCTTTAATTATTATAAATTTATAATAAGCCTTAGTATTTAGTTTCATCATCAATTACTTTACAGAATTTTCCTGACTAATTTTACTTTAGTCTTTCCATATAAGCTTGGGAATCAACTTGCCTAGTTCAAAAAATTATTTAGCATTTTTATTGGAATGATACTACATGTACTTAATTTGGGGAGAATTCAGATTCTGAATATTTTTTCTTAAAATTTTTTAAATTATAGTTGATATACAATATTATATTAGTTTTAAGTGATTAGAAACTTATATAATTTACAAAGTGATTACCCTGATAAGCCTACTGCCCATCTGACACCACACACAGTTATTACAGTATTATTGACTATATGCCCTACGATGTACTTAACATCCCATGACTATTTTTATAACTGGTATTTTGTCTATCTTAGTCCCTTTTTCAAGATTCTGAGTATTCTAATGTTTGTTTAGAATGGAGCTTTAGGTTATTAAGCTTTTTAAACAAATCTAACATTTAAAAATTCTCACCAGCTTGCAACCAGAAGGTGAATGAACTTGATGATTTTAAAAGATCAGTTACAGAAAGTATTTTTAGAGAAGGAGATAAGGGGGGAGAGTCAGTGAATAGGCATTTAACATAAAAATCAGAGAAAGACAAATATATGATCTCTCATGTGTGAAATCTAAAACAAAGCTCAGATTGTATGATTGGTGTTGGGGGGATAGGTGAACTATGAGGTTAAATAAATTAAATTTTTAAAAAATATAGGGGAAGGTTAGCTAATTTCCATTTTCTGAGCTTTTACTATCATTTTTGTTTTTGATATCATCACAAACTTAAACCCAAAGGCTTGCCCAGTTTACCCAGCTTGCACATTTCTAGATTTGTTATGTTTTCATACAGGCTAGCTTCTCCCCTACAGTAGTTACAGAATATGAGCTCTGAAGCAGCTGAGAAACAATAGGCCTTATTAAGCCAAATCTTGCCATCAAAATTTAAGAATACTAATCATAGGTAACAATTCTATTCTAGGCCGAATATCTGAAAGTGGTTTCAATTGTATAACTTAAAATATATATATAACTGTGATAAAGAACATAAAATTTACCATCTTAACCATTTTTAAGAGTACATTTTAGTAATGTTAACTGTACTTCCATTGTGTGCAATGAAAAATTGTGTTGATATTTTTAATTTCCCAAACCTCATCCTCCCTCTGCCTCTTATCTTGTAAACAGGTGAAGTCGAATTACGGGCTGTCACTAACCCTTATGTTTTAGCCTTGGAGCCAAAAAATTTGCTGCTGTGTGAAATGGCCGATTAAATCCTCAGTTTTTAATGGTCATGTTCTTCACTTCAGTACTTTTAATAGAAATAGACACATTCTTAAACCAACTGATTTTGAGTGTTAGAAAGTGCCTGAGAAGAGCATACTCATACTGAGCAGCACGGGTTTGGAGCAGCACTGGCTCCTGCAGGAGGTGTGCATTCTGCCAGTTGTCCTAACCTTTGGGGGTGATTTAAGATCCTTGAGGTTTGTTTCTTGAAGAGCCAATAATGAGTTCCAAATGAGCATTATATCTGTTGTGTTTCAGGACTGCGTTTACATTATTCTTTCACTTTTTATATGCTTGAGTATTTGTTGGGCTAGTTCAGGAGAGTACCAGCTTCATGATCCCATTAATAAGCGAGTTTAACTTATATGTTATTGTAGCATTATATGGCCTTCTCTCCATTACTACTTTTTATACAGCTTGTGTATCACTTGCATTTTCAGTCTTCAAGACAATTTTTTTTTTTCTCATGTAGGATTTTGTATATTTTGGAGCGAATACAGCTACATTGTGTTTTCCTCTCCTTTAGTGCTCGCAAAAATTTTTGATTACCCCTTATTTTGTGTTTTTTTTTTTTTTTTTTTTTGCTTGAAAATATTTCAGGAATTATTTTCTTGTACAGGTTAAAGATTTTGTTAGTACTGAATTCTGACTAGTTATCTTCTAAACCCATGAAGGAGGCCCTACCCCACCCCACTCACCAGCACAGCTTGGTTGTTAATTCATTTTTAATCAAGTTAGGTTCAGCTCCAGGAGTCCTTGTATGACCTAATATGAACTAATGTTTGGTATTCTAAACATGTTTTGCATAAAAGCTTCTTCACATATTAGGAAGCCTCTCCGTTTGCTTGAGAAAATCCTGACAAATACTCTGTTTATCTCTAACATCACTGTTCCCTGTTTCACCTTCCAAGGAGCCTGTTTTGGTTAAGCTTAAGTTTAGCAACATAGGGCGGAAAACTACAAAGTTTGCTTTTTTGCATGCAAAAGTCTGGAGTCCAGGACGTTTTCCTAAATTGCTGTTCCACCATCCTTAATGTGCCCTTTATGGTCTCAAATGGCTGGCTGAACGCTAACCATCACATCTGCTTTCCAGCCACCTGGAAGGAAAAAGGAATTAAGTTGCATGTGTACGTTCATCCTGTTGGCCAGAAGTGAACTGAATGGAACAGCTACACTTAGCTGCAGAGACATCTGATAAATGTATCCAGTTAAAAAATCAGTTTTGTTGACAAGAAATGTCTGTCAACCAATGATCAATGATCGTTGACATCAAGTCACTGCCATCAGGAATCCCCAATTTGGGGTGCAGTGAGGAAGGAAACTATTCAGTACTAAATAGCTCAATTGTGATAGAGCACTGCTGTGAAAGCTGCACAGCTGTGAGGCAGCCCTGCGGCCGCCCCTCTCCAGCTAGACAGCTCTGCTCTGCTCCATGCTGGCCTGCTCTGGTGAGACACCTTCCACTGTTTCAGCACAGTTGCAAAACAGTTCTCAGTGTTCTGTAGATAGAGGAAGTACTCCCTCAAAACAGGTGAGGAGCTGGCTTATGTACGGAAGTCCCTGCACCTGGTCCCTGATTGGTCCTCATGCAAATGAGGACTTCAAATCCTTGCCTTTTGATTGCTCCAAAAGGCACTTTACTGATTGGTCAGAATAGAGCTGCTTTGATTGGTCAGTGAAGATGTTGCTGGGACTATAGCTACACAGCTCTAATTGGATGGCTCAAGCTTCAGTCAGTCCTATTGGTTGAAATAGAATTCCACGAACTCCTTTGTAACACAGTTCAGATGGCAGAAACACACTTCAGGCACATAGTTCTGTGCAGGGGCAGGTGGGTCAATGCAGGCTTCTCCATGTAGTGCAGTTTGCATGACACTCCCCTATGTAGAAGTGGCTGCTAAGTTCTGTTTTTTAAAGATTTAAACCTAGTTAACCCCCAGGAGCCCTTCTTAGTAGGTATCTTCTTTCTCAGGGTCTGCAGAAAAAAAGGAAGAATGGATGGATAGTGGGCAAAACTATTTCCTCTTTCTTAAAAGTTTGATTGGATATTATTTGGCTCACCACAGTTACCACTGCTGTCCTCTTGGTGTTGCTCTGCTGTGGAAATAATTGGAACACTAGAACTGCATGGTGTTATAAGGCTGGTCCAACCCAGGAGTGTTTGCAGGAATGTAACTACCTATGGGGGCCCCAGTACCCCAGTGTTCTACATACAGTATTCCCCATGGTGGTCCCGGGGCTTGCTGAGAGAGGCCTCTTTTCCTGAGGGTTGCCAGCAATCCTTAACTAGATTCATGGTGCTTTATTAAGCATTCCCTTTAGTAAAAATATCTTCAAAATGTGTAGTGCCTGCTTCCTGTTCCAGAGACGGAGCACAAAGTGAATCCTCCCTCCCACCCCCGTACCATTTCTTAAGGAGGTTGCTTTCAGATATACTCTTCACTTCCTACATTAAGATGAAAGGTAATGTTACACTAGATTTATCTTACATTATAAATGCAGAGATAACTCACTTCCTGTGGTATATGTTGTCTTAGGTGTTACAAATTTGCTTCCCTACTGGGACCAAGAAAGGCCTATCCTTTGTTTTGCACTTGTAGTTTCTACATATACAGCTTGCTGATAATTATAATTCTCATTCTTATATTTACATGATTCTTGCTCCTTCCAGCTATAGAAAGCTACCCCAATTTGTTGCTTCACAAACAGAAGAGCTGCCATTTTCCTAGGTGGTGTGCTTCCATTTAACATTTTGACTTGCCTCTTTCACACTGGGCTTGTCAAGTCTTAAATATTTTACTTTAAAAAGACCATCTGTATGGCATTTCCCCTCATTTTTCTTACCTTCTTATTTCTTTTGCCTCTTTTAAGCTCTAAGTCAATATGGGTTTAGAGCCGTATTCTCATTTGATGTTCAGAAATAAACTTTTTACTGGTCAATAGCCAAATGAGAAAATGAAAGGCAGAATAATGTATAGTGAAGATGTATTAGCTTAAGTTGACCCTTCTTAGGATAAGTCTGAGCTCTACTCTATTTTTGTTCTTCCTCCTACTTTTGGCACTAAAATATTCTGTATCTTGCAAAGTGAAGCAGGAACAAAAAGGTATTTTCTTGACAAATTTTGAGTTGGCGATCATAATGTCTCTCCAAAATTTGTGGCCTATGAGATGAGAAATCCTGTAAAGATTTATATAGTAAGAAGAAAACACCAGTAAAATTTTGTTTGAATCCATCTAATTAGCCTTTCTCTCAGTTTTTACATTTCTAAAATGGAGATGTATGGCCTCTTTGCTTCACTGGATTGTTGTTAGAAAATGAATAACAATAACAGCAAAGATAATTGGCAGGATTTACTTCAGAATAATCCAAGGTGGTGTTTGGAGGTAAGGACAACATATAGATACACAAGACTGGCCATAAATTGGTAATTGTTGAAACTGTCTGGCAGGTACATGGTGGTCATTGTGTCATAATCAGCTTTTGTTTGCAAATTTCCATAATAAGTTTTTCTAAAAGAGAGGCTATTTAAGGATACTGGTCAAGGCAATATCTGTCCCTTTCTTTTTAGCAACTAAAATGCTTCTTATGCTGAAGTCTCCCTAATATATAAAGCAAATAACAATTGGCCTCCCCTGATTGGAGGGGGACCAGGAGGCCTGGAGCCCTGTTCAGTCTCACCCTTTTCTGTTTAAGGTGACTCAGAGGAAACTGACCAGGATCTACCTGCTTTTTTTTCTCGTGTTCTTCTGTCATTCCAGAAGACAATCCACATCTCCTATCAGACACCAAAGCCCGGTTTGTCTCTGCCATGCCCAGAATCCGTCACCTTTTGCCCTCTTGCCTTTTCTACCTCAGATCCTAATTTTGTCTCTTGCCCACTCTTCCGTAACATTACCACCAACTTCTTCACATGCTCTACCATCTTCCATCTTCAAAACAGAGCAAAAGAAATTCCTGCTTTGATTTCACATCCACCTGTCTATGGCCCCATTCTCTGTCCTCCCTAATACCCAAACCCAAAGCTCCTTGGGGAGTTGTGTATCTAGTCTTCTGTGTCCTCTTCCTCACCTGGCATTTGCTCCTCATCACACTAGGATTTGCATTCAGTGCCCACAGAGCCCACTCTTGTTATCACCTGCAGTCCCTGCGTTACCCCAGCACTGGATGCTGTCTGATCTCATCCTACTCAGTCTGAACGAGCATCTGTGATAAGACACTTTCCTTTAGTTTTCCTTCCTTGAGGCCCAGTCAGCTTTACCTTAAATCCACCTTTTTCTCTCTCCTTTACCACCAACACAAGCTGTATGTTTTACTGGCTTTTGACTTCTTCTCTTACTCTTCCCTGTTTATTCTTTACTCAGCCATCTTAAAACCCTGACAAACATTTTACCTGGCTGGCAAGGCCCTCTGTGATCTAGCCATTCCCTATCACACTTGCCTCACCTGGCCTCCCGTCTGTCTCCTGTTCCCAGACACTGGTCTCCTTTTGCTGTTTGGAACACACCAGTCTTCCTCGCTCTGAGTCTCTTTACATGCTCCTCTCTTGGGTGGAATGCTCAGTCTCTGGCTTGTCTCAGTTTAAGTGCAACCATGCAAATAGGTCCTCCCTCGTGACCACATCCCAGCATGTTCCCTCCCAACTGCCACCAGGCGTTCTCTCTAAGTGGAGTGTAAGGGAGGCAAAACTTTACCTCTATCCTCTTAGGACAGATTATTACCTGTACATAGGAAGCCCCATAGGAAAATGAAGGCCCAAAGAAGTGGCTGGGCCTTAAGTGTTTATGTAGTAGGTTGAACAAAGAGGCAGTTGTGGAAAAGCAACTAAAATATATGGGGAGACTAAAGGCAGATAAGAGTTAGTTTAATAAGGTCCGTATGTACAGAGTTCTCCTGGCCTCAGCTCCTTGTCTCTGGTGGTAAGAATGTTTCTTCCTTCTTGGTATGGGGGGGGGCATCTTTCATGTGGGAGTTTTATCCCCTGCTTTCAGGAAGAAAAGAGGTCCAAGTGCACTTCATATACCTGCTGTTCTCAAGCACCTTTAGCTCAAAATAATCCTTACGCCAAAGTGGCATATTTTGGGATGGCTTATTCTATCACCCTTCAGGTGCTTTGCACCATCTCTTCAATAACACTTTCTAAACTTGTACTTACATATGTATTGTTTGGTTTCTTCCACCAGGTCCGAAATTCCATGACAGCTAGAGGCACGTCTGTTTTCTCACTTCTGTGTTAACAGTGTCTGACAGAGTCAGCACTCAATATGCATGGGTGACGAGGTGTGGTGGGTGAATGGTTGGGTGGAAGGCCTCATGGATCACGTATGCTTAACCCTCCCCAGGACCACGTTCACAGAATTGTGCTTTCCTGAAGCCTTACAACAGCTGCTATCAAGGATTATTATAAGGCCATATAACAACTGAGCTTATATATTTTATATACATAGTTGATGAGAACTTTATCATGTAATTTAGGGTATCACATGTAAGGTTCGTGTTATAAATTTCTGCTAGAGTTTAGTGTTGTGAAGTACTTTGTTGCCCCTAAAAGAATTTTTTTGAAGTTTTGTATGTTTGTGTGGGTGTGTGTGTGTAATGTGAAATCATGTCACGTAATCTCTTTTTGCTCTGTCTGGACAGTCTAAGACAAAGTTAAGGCAACAACTCAGTTACAGCAACTCAGGATTGGCTGATGAAAAAAGACACAGGTTTAGAAGTCAAAGTTGAATTTTAATTCCAGCCTTGTCACTGTATATCTGTAGGCAAGAAACAGAAACTCTCTGAGCCTGAGCTGCTCTGTCTATAAACGGAAGACAGCACCAGAGTTGGTAGAGTGCCTGGACCATATGAGTGTGTGTTTCTTCCCTCAGCCTCCCTTTCCTCGTGATATATAGATAATATAAACCACCTCAAATATTTTTTTGGAAAACGTGTACTTACTTCAGTAATGAACAAGAGAGTATTTAGTTATTTAGTGAAAAGCAGTTAGTTGAAATCATAAAACAATTTTAGATGAGCTCTCAGATTTACATGTCAAGGTTTTTACTTAATATTCTCAGTATTCAACTCTTAAGTGAAATATTCTCTTACCTAATATCTTCTCCCCACCACTGTGTTCCATTACTCTGCCAGATTTTCTTCACAGCACTCACCACTTTTGGAAAGAATTCATTTGTTTCTAGTTTGTATCATGTAGTTGGATCTGTGTCTGTCTGAAGTTACCTCTGTACTCCCAGCACCCAGACATAATCACACTCAGTAACATCTGAGTGAATGGAAGCTACATGGAACATTTTTGTTCATTCCTTAGATTACTTTGAAAAGGAAAATGTATTCTCTCTCACATAGGTTTTATTTTTAAACTATGCTTTAAGAAAATATGACCAAATGCTGTATCAGATATATTACATGTAATATTTAAAAAGTAGAACTTTTTCGCCATGGTGGCTCAGTGGATTGAGTGTTGGCCTGCGAGCCAAGTGTTGCTGGTTCGATTCCCAGTCAGGGCACATGACTAGGTTGCATGTCAGGTCCCCAGTTGGGGGCGCAAGTGAGAGACAACCACACAATGATGTTTCTCTCCCTCTCTTTCTCCTTTCCCCTCTCTCTAAAAATAAATAAATAAATAAAATTTTTAAAAAGTAGAACTTTTGAACTAAGATCATTTTCTTAATCATTAATGATTGGCTCTCTTGAGTTAAAGACTAATAATCTTTTTCTTTTTCTCTTTTAGGTCAAAGAGCCACCTGAAATCAATTTAGTTCTGTACCCCCAGGGCCTGGCTGGTGAAGAAGTGTATGTAAAAGTGGATTTGAGGGTTAAATGCCCACCAACCTACCCAGATGTGTGAGTACATTATAAATAGCTGTGATATGATTTCAGTTCTGTTTTGACCACATGGAAACAAGTTGGAATCAATGATATTCTCTCCTTCCAGTCACTGTTCCTTTAAAATTTTATTTCCTGTCACCTGTATTTTATTAAAACTACCAGCAATAGACATTTTCATAAAACCTGTCTCATGTTAAATCTGCTTCTAGTTGTAGAATAGTCAGTACAAATACTAATAATTTGCTCCATGACTAATTGTTTGCGTCTTCTGATGTATTAACTTTCATTTGTTTAATTCTTCATAAACTGAGAAGAGGAACAATCTAGAAGAAAAGTATAAAGGTGTGGTAACTTGTGTATGTAGTTTTAAAGGATGATCAGCCTTAGGACTTGGAGTAGCCTTCTGAGCCAAATGGGACTTTACTCTCGAGAGTAAAGGAGGATTTAGAGTCACCTCGGAAGGAACGTAGCATCCCTGGACCCTACCCACTAATGCCATTAGTGTTCTCCAGCCAACGAGAGAACCGTAAAACCTCACTTATTTCCAAACTCCCCCTGAAGGTGATACCACCTCTAGTTGAGAACCACTGATAGAGCAAAAGCATTAGCAATCAGGACTCGAGGATTCTCTTTCTGAATTATCTTGTATATTTCATGTAATCTTTCCCCCAGACATTCCCCATCAAAAAGCAGATTGGCCTGGATGATGTTATTGTTCAGGGAACCAGTGAAGGACAGTCACAAATAAAATGCAGCACTGTCTTACACAGAGGGTGGTAAACTTATGGAATTTGTTATCCTAAGAGGTGATGGAGGATATGAAAACATAGATAGGTCAAGGTGAGCTCCTGAAGTTAGTAACCCTCTTTTGCTCACAACACTGTGCCCACAGTAGATAAGTAGGTATACCAACAGTTAATTAATGAATTGATTAAAGGACAGGTAAATTTGTGAAAGGAGAGTAAGACACTGCCTCTCTAGGTTTTATTTTTCCTGACACAACATAGGTTGAGTCTTCTGACACTGAGTATCCAACAGTTCAATTCACTTCTAATACAATTTATTCTTAGTTATTGCAGACCCCATAGGTTAAGGCTTAATCCCACAAGGCTTCAAATGCCAATTGCAAGTACCAGTATTTCTGATCAATTGGCTATAAATTTGTAGCTTCCCACAACCCCCTCCTCAGGTTCAATAATTTGCTAGAACAAGCTCACAGAACTCAGGAAGGCACTTTACTTACTATTGCCAGTTTGTTATAAAGATACAACTTAGGAACAGCCACCTCGAAGAGATGCATAGGCAAGGAATATAGAAGGGGCATGGAGCTTATCTGCCCTCTTGACATTGACAGATGTCCCCAGGGAGACAGAGTCACCCTGATTGAGAACTATTCAGGTGAATCTTGATGTGTCCACTTGGTAAAAATGTTATGGGATGGTCTTTTTGAAAAACAACAAGGAATCCTGGCCATGTGGCTCAGTTGGTTGGAGTGTCATGTTGTACACCAAAAGGTTGCAAGTTCTATTCCTGGTCAAGGCACATACCTAGGTTGCAGGTTCAGTCCCTGGTCAGGGTGCCTATAAGAGGCAACCGATTGATGTTTCTCTCTCATATTGATGTTTCCCCCTCCCCCTCCCTTGCTTCCTTCCTCCCTCCCTCACTCTCTGAAATAAATAAATATATCCTTGGGTGAGAATTAAAACAACATGGGAATGCTTATAAAGAGTAAGAAAGTAAACATTATTATATCGACTACATAAAATTAGGAATTATGTAGCAAGGGCATAAAGAGAACATTGGAGAGTTTTTTAAAAATTTAATTAGCATTGTAGTTGAAGTTTTCAGCATTCTGTTAAAACTGCCATATAATTGCTTAATTTTTAAAAATAATAATTATGTAAGTTTTCACTTGGAGGAACATTCCTGTCCTTTCAGATGATATGGTGCAGGAATCTTCCTTTTCTGCAAAATAGTCTTTGATGCCACTGTGAGAGAAACATGAATTAGACAGACCATGCATAGACTCAGGGCTATGTGATAATTTTATTCTTTTTCTCATATATATAAAGTACTTTCTCTGAGATTTCCATCTATCCAAGTGGATAATGATTGTAGCAACCTATTATAACTGAAGCATTGAGAGAACTCATACGTAATGAGTAGTACTCAGATTACTCAGCAATGCTTGGTAGGAAGTGGAGAGTCATTTTCTGTTCAGTAAAATCAAATAAACCCTACTTAATCCCAGTGAATTGTTATTGGATGTTTATTGGTTGGGAATAAAAAGAAGCCTGAGGGCTGGCTGTGTACTTTCCTTGGGCAGAGGGTGTTGAGTCTTAGTTGTGCTCTATTAAGGATGAAGAGGAGTATGAGTTAGGCATCTTTGCAAGAGGCAGCGTTTGCAGCCCTGGATTTACACATGAGTGAGCGAGCATTTTTCCACCTCATTTATAATCAGAGTGAGTGCCTGGACACAGCATGTTGTGGGAGCACTAGCTGCATCATCGTGGCTCCATGTGGCCTCGTTTTTCTTTTTCTGCTTTATGCCAAAGCTCACCAACTAGAGCAAAGCACTTGCCCTCTTGTGGGTGAGCTGTCAGAGGTGGGTTAATTGATATTGGGGGCAAGCCAAGGTTGAGCATTACCATACAAGGGAGTGCATGGTTACGTTACTAGACTGGAATCACACACAGAGCTAGAGTGATTTGTTTTTAAGGCAGTAAAATAGTAGTTGATGTGGAAAATTTTAATCAGATTGTAAAGCTGAAATCAGAGACAGAGGAGTTGGGGAGATACTGGGATCAAGCCCCAATAGGTCTTATCATCTTGGAGAGCAAGGCCCCTGACAGGCCACACTGACTACTGGCCAGCCCACTTACTCCCCGCAGCCTGCAGGTAAATCCATGGCAAGCACTGTGTCAACTGAGTATAGCTGAAATCCTTTCGAGATGGGGGAAATGTTGCTGGGGTTATAGAGAGATTTACCAACGAGTTCTCTATGAAATCCCTTGGAACTTAGAAAATATTAGTGCAAACAGGCTACAGTGTCTAGAGTAACTCCCCCCTTTTTTTTTCTTTCTTTTCCAGAGTGCCTGAAATAGAGTTAAAGAATGCCAAAGGCCTGTCAAATGAAAGTGTTAATTCATTAAAATCCCACCTGGATGAAGTGGCTAAAAAGCATTGTGGAGAGGTAAGATTTGTTTAACTGGAATTGTAAGAGGACAGTAAAAATCTCAACATGTTCACCAGTGTTTGCTTTCTCCCTTTCTTTGGCTTAAAAGTTTTTCCATTGTACCTTAAATCCAATTTTGACTAGAATGTGTTGTTTCTTATTGATACTTACAACAGAGAACATTGCAATTTGTATTTCTTTAATTTACAGTATTTACAGTATTACAGGATTACAAATTGTAAAGTGTAATAGATGGTATTATTAATGCTTAAGAATCTTTCCAAAAACAATTCATATGAATCTGGTCATACTTCTTACACACTTTGGACCTAGCATCATGACTTGATCTTGATTTGAACCTTTATATTATTGGAAAGTATTTACAGACAAGTGATTTCTAACCAAACTTGGCCACTTCTCCTCTTTCCATATCAGAAGAACTAATTGTTTCCCTTGTCAGTATTTCGCAAATGCTTTAATCTTCAGTGTCTCTTCTCTAGCTGAGCATTTGCACTTAGTTCAGTGCTAATTCTTTCTTAATCCTCCACACATCAGGGTCTATCCGTTTCTCCCTTGGGTGACATGACTGTCTCTGGAGGGCTAGACTAGGTAACCTATTTTTAGTTTTTTCAATTCTCACCCGAGGACATGCTCATTGCTTTTAGAGAGACGGGAAAGGAGGGAGAGAGGGTAAGAGAAACACAGATGCTAGAGAGAGCATTGATCGACTGCCTCTCATTCATGCTCTGCCCGCAGACCGAACCACAACGTAGGCATGTGCCCTGACCAGGAATCAAACCGGGGACCCATCAGTTTATGGGATGATGGTCCAACCAACTGAGCCACACCATCTATGGCTAGGTAACTTCTTAAGGTGCCTCTTAGGTCAGACCAACTCCCTTTACACATAACCCTCACTTTTGTGTAAAATCACTAGATGTTTTTTGCCCAGGCCGGGTGGCTCAGTTGGTTGGAGTGTCACTATACACTAAAAAATGGTTGTGAGTTCAATCCCTGGTTGGGGAGCATACAGGAGGCAACTAATCAATGTTTCTCTTTCTCTTCCTTCCTGTCTCTAAAATCAATAAACATATCCTCAGGTGAGTATTAAAAAAATATAATAGTATATTAAAAAATAAAATTACTCAGTGTTTTTGCCTAGGCCTAACTGTTCCATCCTGTAAAAACTGAGAATAGTTAGACTAGCCCTAGGTCTCTGTCTCTGTCAGACCCTAGTAAAGCGCCTGGACAGTTTTTTATTTGCATTCTACAACAGAGTGAGTAACAGTGTGAACCGTGAGGTGCTTTTTGGCCATAAAAAGTTTTGCCCATAAAAATTTTGCCCACATAAGTTGCTGTAACCACAGACTTCAGTGATTGTTGAGGTGCAGCCAGTGATTGTAGAACAGCCCAGACCCACTCCCCCTCAAAAAAAACAGGCCTTCAGGATTATTCCAAAGTTCTTCCTAGTGTAAGGGGACTCTCATGTTTAACTGAGAAATAATATGGAGTTGTGTTGAAAATTCAGCTATAGAATCCTCTGGTTTCTTGAATTCATGAATTA
Source organism: Furipterus horrens (assembly GCF_987537825.1). Taxonomy (NCBI): domain Eukaryota; kingdom Metazoa; phylum Chordata; class Mammalia; order Chiroptera; family Furipteridae; genus Furipterus; species Furipterus horrens. The sequence continues at coordinate 146,837,060 of NW_028327173.1, forward strand.
TGATACTTTTGGGGAAAAATTTTGCTCTATTTTTTATAATACAGTATTATTAACTATAATCACTGTGTTGCACATTAGGTCCCTGGAAGTTACCCATTTTATAACTAGAAATTTGTACCCTTTGACTAATATCTCACCTATTCCCTCACCCCCTGGTAACCACTATTCTAGTCTCTGATACTATGAACTTCGCTTTTTTAGATTCCACATCAAAGTGCTATCCTACATTAGTTATCTTTTTCTGTCTGACGTACGTCTTAGCATAATGCCCTCAAGGCCCAGCAGGATGTCCTTTCTCATGGCTGAATAATATTCCATTTTATGTATATTCCCCATCTTTATTCAGTCATTTTGTTGATAGGCACTTAGGTTGTTTTCATGTCTTGGCTATCGTAAATAATGCAGCAGTAACATGGTAGTGAACATGTCTCTTCAAGATTCCCTTTTCATTTCCTTTGGATATATACTGAGAAGTGGGATTGCTGCATGTTATGGTAGTTCTACCATACTGGTTTCCATTGTGGATGGACCAGTTTACATTCCCACCAACAGTGCGCAAGGGTTCCTTTTCTCTACATCCTTGCCAACATTTGTTAGTTGTCTTTTTGATCATAGCCATCCTAAGAGGTATGAGGTGATACCTCATTGAGGTTTTGATTTGCATTTCCCTGATGATGGGTGATGTTGAGCATTTTTTCATATACCTGTTGGCCATTTGTATGTCATCATTAGAAAAATGTCTCTTGAGTTCCTCTGCCCTTATTATTATTTTCTTAATTGATTGATTTTAGGGGAAGGGAGGGTGAGAGAGCGAGAGAAGAAACATTGTTTTGTTGTTCCATTTATTGATGCAATCATTGATTGATTTTTTTTAATATGTTTTATTGATTATGCTGTTATAGTTGTCCCAATTTCTTTTCCCTTTGTTCCCCTCCACCCAGAAACCCCCCTCCCTCCAGTTGTCCCCACCCTTAGTCCATGCCCATTGGTTGAGCATATAGTTCTTCTCAATATCTTCCTGTCTACTCCACTCCCTCCTTCTATGCTTCTTAGTTCCTGTACCATCTCCCTCCCTTTTCCCCCATCCCCCTCCCAGCCGACCTCCCCCCAATATGTTCCCCATACCTGTGATTCTTTTCCCACTCTCGTTGCCTACTTGGTTTGTCTTTGTTTTGATTCCCTAGTTTCTCTTGTTCGTGGTGGTGATACAGTTTTCATTTTAATGTTCGTAATTTTGATCCTCCTTCTCCTACACAAGTCCCTCTAACATTTCATATAACAGTGGTTTGGATCTAATGAACTCCTTCAGTTTTACTTTGTCCTGGAAGCACTTTTGCTGCCCTTCTATTCCTAATGACATTTTCACTGAAAAGAGTATTCGTGGCTGTAGGTTTTTGCTTTTCATTACTTTGAATATTTCTTGCCAGTCCCTTCTTACCTGCAGGGTTTCTTTTGAGAAATCAGCTGATAGTCTTATTGGGACCCCTTCGTACATAATTCTCTTCTCTCTTACTGCTTTTAAGATTCTCTTTATCCTTAATTTTTGACATTTTGATGACAATGTGTCTTGGTGTGGTTCTCCCTGGGTCCAGTTGTTTTGGAACTCTCTGTGCTTCCTGGACCTGTAAGTCTATTTCCTTCCCTAAGTTAGGGAAGTTCTCCTTCATTATTTTTTCACATAATTTTTCAATTTCTAGTTTTTCACCTTCTGGCAGCTATGATTGAGATGTTCGCTTGCTTATAGCTATCCCATAGGTTTCTGAGTCTCTCCTCATTTTCTTCACTTTTCATTTCCTCTTTCTGCACTGGTTGACAGTTTGTTCCTTCCCTATGCTCTGATTTGTTGATTTGATCCCAGGTTTTCTTTCCCTCACCACTTATTTCATATGTGTTTTTGTTCATTTCAGCAGGACTAGCCTTCATTCCTTCCACGTCTTGTTTAAGATCTGCTGTTAGGTCTGTAAGCATTCATATAACTAAAGCTCTGAACTGTGCCTCAGAAACATTTCCTATCTGCTGCTTTGTTAGATTAGATATTTGCTGTCTGGTCAGCTGCATCACCGGGATCTCTATCATGATCTCTGCCATCCTAACAGTTTTGTGTTTACCTTTCCTTCCTGGGCGGGGCTGTCCCACCTCCTACGCTATAGGGGTGGAGCCCCATGCACTTATCACAACCAGGCGACCCTTCTCACCACGCTGTGGCATTTTGTGTGGGGGTGGGAGTCCAAGATGGATTCCTGCTGTTCACTTTCCGCTGAGAGACCGGGAGCCTCCTCCTCCATCCCATGCCCTCTGGGCCTCACAGTTGAAGGCAATGGGGATCTGCCTTCCCCAGCGTTGGAATAGCAAGTTGATGGGTTTGGTCTACAGCCAGGATACTCCCCAGGCGCTTCTCGTCTCCCCTTAAGTACGGGTGTCTGTGCTTACCGCTGTCCTACCACTGTCACTACAGCTGCCGCCGCCAACACAGCTTGACCTCTCCACCCTGGCTTTGCCCCTGCTACCCATCCAAATGAGCACCACTTCTTATAACTTCATACATTGGACTTCCATTTATTTTCTGGAAATTCTGGTTATTTCTGGTTTTGCAGTAGTTGTATTCCTTCTTAGTTGTGGAGGGAGATGGAGAGTGTCAGTCTAGGCCTCCATCTTGGCCGGAAGTCTCCTCTGTGTGTGTGCCTCTGTGTCTTAGGTAGAGCTGTTGCTCCTGTTACGTTTAAGGGGCGGAGCCTACAGTTGGTTCTTTTATGTGCCCTGACTGGGGATCAAACCTGCAGTCTTGGTGTATAGGGACGTGTTCTGACCAACTGAGCCACTTGGCCAGGGCTCCTCTGCCCATTTTTAAAAAATTGGATTGTTTGTGTTTTTGCTTTTGAGTTGTATGAGTTTTTTATATACTTTGGATATTAACCCATATCAGATACATGATTTGCAAATATTTTCTCCTGTCTATAGGTTGCCTTTTCATTTTATTGATGGCTTCTTTTGCTGTGGAGAAACTTTCTAATTTAATATAGACCCACTCATTTATTTTTGCTATTGCTGCCTTTTTAAAAATTTATTTTTAATTACACTTTTTATTTTGAGTTAATTGTAGATTCACATGCATTTGTAAGAAATAATACTGAGAGATCCCATGTACCCTTTACTTAGTTTGCCCCAGAGGTAACATTTTGCAAAACTATAATACAGTATCATAATCAGGATATTAGCATTGATGGTCAGATACAGAATAGTTCCGTCACCATAAGGATTTCTCATGTTGCCCTTTAATAGCCACCCCCTTACACCCACCTGCACCCTCTCATTGACACCTGACAACCACTAATCTGTTCTCCAGCTCTATAATCTTCTCATTTCAAGGAAATTATTTAAGTACAATCATACAGTATATAACCTTTGAAATTGGCTTTCTTTTAACTCAGCATAATTCACTGTAGATTCATACAGATTGTTAGATGTATCAAATCTTCTTAATTTTTATTCCTGATTTTTATTCCTGGTATTCTGTGGTATAGTATTTCATGGGACCACTATTTGTTTATTTTCCCCAAGGTGAAAAAAATCTGGACTGTTTCCAGTTTGTGGCTATTAAAAATAAAGCTCTTATAAACATTTATGTACAGATTTTTATGTGAACTGAGTTTTTATTTATCTGAAACAAATGCCCAGGAGTGAAACTGTGGGTGTATGGTAATTGCATGTTCAGTTTTCTAAAAAAATGCCAAACTTTTCCAGATTGATGATAATACTGTATAGTCCCATCAGCAATATGTGAGTGGTCCAGTTTCTTCACATCCTTGTCAGCATTTGATGTTGGCACTTTTTTATTTTAACTGTTCAAATAGATGTTGTGATGCTTAATACTATGTTTGAACTTGGCTAGGCCACAGTAGCCAGATATGTGGCCAAACATTATTCTATATATTTTTGTGTAGGTAGTTTTTTAGATGAGATTAACATTTAAATCTGTAGACTTTCAGTTAAGCTGATTACTCTCCAAAGCGTGGGTAAGGTCTCATCAATCAGTTGAGGGCTTTAATAGAAGAAGACTGGCCTCCCTAGAAGAAGAGGAAATTGTCAGGAGATGGGGGGCCTTTGACTTGAACTGCAACATTAACTCTTTACTGCCAGCCTACCCTGCAGATTCTGGACTTGCCAGGCTCTATAACTCTATATTCACACAAATCAATTCCTTAAATCAATATCTCTCTCTCTCCCTCTCTCCATAAATGCATGCACGCACACACGCACACAGTTTCTCTGGAGAGCTCTGACTAACATGGATGTATATTGTGAGATTGGCTGTCGTAAATAAGGTCAGGAGGGTCTCTGGTAAGGTGACATTTGAGCAGAAGCTTGAGGGTAGCAAGACAATGACCCATTTAGATATGGGGGGAGAGAGGGGAAATTGCCAGTTTTTAAAGTAGTTCTTATTTTCATCAGCTACTATATATTTTATCAGATTTGTTTGTATAGAATAAGCTAGTAAATTAAACAGATTGGCAAAAGAAAGGCCCTCTACCACTTGCCCCCTTGCTCCTTTCTGGTATAGAAGTGGTTTCTCTTTGACATAATAGAGACTGCCTACTTTTCCGAGCTTTTCTTAAAAGAACTTGCCTCTTAGATTTTAGACTAGTGTTTCTCAACCGTAAATCAACGTATATCCAGTGACGGCCACAGCTTCTGGTAAAATAAAAAATATATTGATTTCCCCCAACAATAGCTGTGGTTTATTTGCATTTATTTCCTAAGAAAAAGGTAAACACTGTCAGTTAACTTTATATTCTTGTGTACCATGACTTTGATTACTATTTACCACTGTGGTAAGTCCCTTCAGAAAATGTGTTAAACATATAATGGAAATAAGAATTTTTAAGCGGCTTTACTGTATAATTGAGGAACAAGAAATCTCAGTGTGGGGGTCCTCATGTGCAGAAGAAGCTTGGCACTATTAACCTCTTAGGGATTGGGGTAGTCAGTCACTGTGGGGTCCCAGAAACCCTCTTCTTTGATTTACCAACCCCAGTGTGATTTATGACTCCGAGGAGCAGGGGAAGTGGCTTCCTGTGGTCACATAAGGACTGTCTGAGAAGGGGCCTTTTCCCTTCTGGTACTGTCTGAATGCCTCCCTAAGTGGAAATGAAGTGCTTTCTTGGTATTGATTAGCTTCCTCCTGGCCTATTACTAGCAGGAAGATAATGAAGGCTTTAAATATCTGCTTTCCAACCCCCAGTAGAGTTATTTTCAGTATGTGGTGTGGACAGCTGAAAGCTCTGATGTTAACAATGATTGTTGTCTGTTCAGCTGTCATCATGTAGATAAGGCTTGCTAGTTAGGAAGGTAGTTTTTTACTTTTATGCAGTCTTAAACATTTTATCAAACTATTTGTACAGAAAAATACTTTATCAGATTTATTATACATAAAATGTTGATAAATAGACTAGGACCACAAAAGACAAGTGAAGCTTTTTATTTATCTAGTGATTTGTCTTGATGGCAACACGATGAGATGAGGCCTGTGAGAGCCTTTTCCTGCTCTGATTACATCACATTCTTCATTCAGAACGTGTCACAGCAAAATGAATATCACTATTGTAAGTGGCTGATGGCTTGTTTTCCTATAGTCTCTCCTTTGTGCCCTGTCTTCCCATTATTTGACCATTTGTGGTTGATTTTCATCTACTTGTTTAGGTGATGATATTTGAACTGGCTTACCACGTGCAGTCATTTCTCAGCGAGCATAACAAGCCCCCTCCCAAGTCTTTTCATGAAGAAATGCTGGAAAGGCGGGCTCAGGAGGAGCAGCAGAGGCTATTAGAGGCCAAGCGGAAAGAGGAGCAGGAGGTGAGACCCTTATCACTGTGGGCAGCCAGCCCAGATGACCGTGAGCTTCTGTGGGTTCTGTCTCCACCTACGCATCTATCTGTATTTCAGTTTTGCTCATATTTGATTCAAGAACTGTGCATTCATGTAAGAGGACTGGCCCTGAGAATAACTGAGAAATTCTATGAGCAGTTCCCTCTCAACGAACATCAGTGCTGCCCCTAGAACCCCTAGTCCAGTTCTTTAAATAAAAGAAAAGAAAAAAGAAGGCAGTCTAACCAAGTTTCTTGTGATCTTTGTGCACTTTGTAAAGCTGTGCAGGAACTCACTGAGTTTTAGAGGCCATTTCTTCTTCCCTCTGTAGAACAAGTGTCTCATGCCCTAATGAGAAGCAAAAGGGCAGATATTGAACTTTTTTTATGTTTGCTAACCATTTGTAATTTTTCTTTATTTGCATAAGGATATACACAGCTGTGTTATTTATTTACTTCATTTTTTTAATCCTTACCTAAGGATATGTTTACTGATTTTATTTTTATTATTATTTTTTGCTTTCTTTTTAAAACAATTTTTAATATGCTTTATTGATTATGCTGTTACAGTTGTCCCAATTTCTTTCCCTTTGTTCCCCTCATCCCAGTGATCCTCCCTCCCTCCAGTTGTCCCCCACCCTAGTCCATGCCCATTGGTTGTGCACCTTCTCAACATCTTCCTGTCTACTCCACTCTCTCCTACTATGCTTCTTAATTCCTGTACCATCTCCCTCCCTTTCCCCCCTCCCACTCCCTGCTGACCTCCACCCAATATGTTCCCCATACCTATAATTCTTTTTCCACTCTCGTTGCTGACTTAGTTTGTCTTTGTTTCGATTCCCTAGCTTCTCTCATTGGTTATTATGATACAGTTTTCATTTTAATGTTCATAATTTTGATCCTCCTTCTCCTACACAAGTCCCTTTAACATTTCACATAATAGTGGTTTAGATCTGATGAACTCCTTCAGTTTTACTTTGTCCTGGAAGCACTTTCTCTGCCCTTCTATTCTGAATGACAGCTTCGCTGGATAGAGTAATCGTGGTTGTAGGTTTTTGCTTTTCATTACTTTGGATATTTCTTGCCAGTCCCTTCTTGCCTGCAGAGTTTCTTTTGAGAAATCAGCTGATAGTCTTATTGGGACCCCTTTGTACATAATTCTCTTCTCTCTTACTGCTTTTAAGATTCTCTTTATCCTTAATTTTTGACATTTTGATGACAATGTGTCTTGGTGTGGTTCTCCCTGGGTCCAGTTGTTTTGGAACTCTCTGTGCTTCCTGGACCTGTAAGTCTATTTCCTTCCCTGAGTTAGGGAAGTTCTGTTTCATTATTTTTTCACATAATTTTTCAGTTTCTAGTTCTTCTTCACCTTCTGGCAATGCTATGATTGAGATGTTCGCTTGCTTATAGCTATCCCATAGGTTTCTGAGTCTCTCCTCATTTTCCTCGCTTTTCATTTCCTCTTTCTGCACTGGTTGACAGTTTGTTCCTTCCCTATGTTCTGATTTGTTGATTTGATCCCAGGTTTTCTTTCCCTCACCACTTATTTCGTATGTGTTTTTGCTCATTTC